>NW_028297110.1:2821185-3091185 GCF_055798465.1 Pogonomyrmex barbatus
ATGATCATGTAGAATGTTTAAGCATAATACTGCAAAATTTGTTTATTCTAGCAGCTAATTTCAATATTTTAAATAATTATTTTTAAGGGTCCAACAAAATTATTTTCAAATCTGTGTCTGGTCAAATTTTTCGATACTTCAATAAAATTGTTCTTTCCGTGTAGCGATAAGCTATTTTGCTAGCGTTTTACCTCTTCGGCATACACTTAAATCTTTTCAACATGTGCTTTTTATAATCATCCAATTTATCGTAAACCAATCTTGAATGCAATAAATCACCATTATTCTCAGAGGCGGACAGATAATTTTAAATAATCGACCGTCGAATCAGATGCATGCATCTTTTCCTCGAGCCCACCAGCTCGCCGAGGAAATTCCGAGCGTTACGTTTTATCCGCTTCGTTTTGCATTGTCCGATTTTACAATATCCTACGTAATTCTTAAGCGGAAACGTACAACGAGAGGGGAGAATCGTTTCCGTGACGTTGCTACACCTTGTTTCCTAAAGGCTGGTGTTCCGTGCATGAAACAGCACCTGTACGTCGCGTTGCGGCCGGTTAGAGCCGAGTTACATTACGTTACCTTCGGTCAAACCTTACGAAACATTACGTCGTCTAAAGTCATATGGCCTGAACGTCATGTGTTTACGCGTTCCGATTTCTGTAACAGATCGTTCCGCAACCAGATGTCCCGTGCGTGTACGACAAGCGAGTTCTGAAGTCTAAAGAAACTTGTACAAATTCGTACGATCACGATACTAATTTATTATATGGATAGTGACCTGATTATACATCACAATAGCGTATGAAATATTAAATAACTTAATAAATACGACACGATGTAATTTCAAATTCTTTTCAAATTCTAATGAAATTGCCGGACCGACTACGTCAGCGTTTCCGATAACAGGATGTCTATTTTGAAATTTGAAAAAAAATTCCTTGATTTTCAAGACAATTTGTTAAACGTTCCAGATAAAATAAAAGTTTTTAATGTATTTTACAAATAAATATATGATTATTGTGTAAAGTTTTTAATATTTTTTCAATTTGTAAAAATTTATAAATAAGAAAATAAAATTAAGAATTATTCGAGTTTCAATAATTAAATTTGAAATTTTTTTTTTAATTATAAGGAAAAATTAAGAATTAAATAGTTTATGTTGCATAAAATTTTCCAACATTGTAAAACTATTGAAATAAAAATCTATCTTCGTTAAATAAAATTATATTTAACACGAAATCATTGTCTTCAATACCTAAAGATTTGTATCTTTAAAATGGAGTTTATTCGTTAATAATTCAATCGACAAACTCCTGATTACAATATAAAAAAATAAAATATTAAAAAAAAAACAACTTCAAAAAAATTCTCCGATCATTTTTCAAGGTATAAACAAATTCTTTGAGCTTTTTAAGTTTTTCCAGGTAGTAGACAGTTCGGGATAATATTAAGGCGATGCATCTTCCATGAAAAATCATTTATCTCGGCACAAAGAGTCAAGGGACAAGAGGCGCACGTTGATAGCAAGCCGGATCCGCGAATCGAAGGATAGAGGCGTCGGGGACGATATGATGTGACCGAGAAACCAAGTGACCCGGCGATACACACGCGAACATCGGAGAGCTAACGGCGTTCGTCCGCGCCTTCGTGTGTACGTTCTCTTCGTTCCCCGAGTTCGTCGGCGTCCTCCGTGCCGGTAGAACGAGCGAGGAACGGTTCCAGGACGGGGGAGCCGGTGCGTCGGGGCGCGCGAGAATCCAGGTTGCGATCGCGGACACGACGTGGAAAAACCAGACGGCCGGTACACTCCGTCGGTCGGTGCGAGCACCAGCTGGAAACTCCGCTTGTCGCAGCCGCGAGACATCGACAAATTGGCTTCCTACGGAACCTGAATCCGAACCCGTTTCAGACGATCTACTATTCGCGAGCAGAACTCGGGACAACGTACACGTTCCATTGCACGTCTATCCAGGATCTAGATTTCCATTTAAATTGACATTTTACATTCATTTCTAGCTTATCACATTATCATTTTTCTTTGGTGCAAGAATTACTTTCTTTCTATAAAGATTTGTATCCACTTCCATTGGTACAAAAGGTTTCTTTTGTGCTAATGGAGAAAGGGGAGAACGGACGAATTTATCGAGTCTTCCGTGCGAGCAGTCTTCCGTCGGTAGTCTTCGCGGTGATGACGATAAAAATCGGCCTGATAATTATTCATTACCGCGCCGGAGTACACCGTGGGTTGATTTGATTAATACCCACGTGCGAGTATGGGACGCGAGAGTTCAACTCACCAGCAGTCCGGTTTCCACGCTCGGCAGCAGCGTGAGTCGACTGTCGTTCTGTAGGCCATTTTCCGCGAGCGTGCCTTCGCGCAGCTGCCTGAAATGAGAATATCGAGGATTAGTATTTTTATCGCTATGATCGTCCGAAATAAAAAGGATTGACGAGCAATCTGTCATGCAAAACACATGCCGCAGCTGATATTTATCTCAGAATTATCACTTGGATTTTTATAGAAAATTGACGCATCCTTTCCCCCAACATCATTAATAATTATATATTTAAGTTACCATAGAGAAAATTAAGTTTCTAATCTTTATATATATAATCTGTTAATATATAAAAGTATTTGATGTAGCATTAAAAAGATATAATTTTTTTTAACGAAGATTATTATCTTCTTATTCTCCTTGGGAGATTCGTTTGTAAAAATATTAATTTCCTTTATCGCAAAAGTGCTGCCTATTTATTGATAAAAGTGCCACGTCTCCTACAATAACATCGTTTAGAGTCAATAATCGAGATCGTCGAGAAATGCTTTTGCTTTTTACGCGAATCGCTCCGAGTCAATCTTAAGAGATCCCGTGGAATTTATCTGAGAAATTGGTCGCCGCGATATAATGAAATCCAAGGATCCGCTCGTAAAATCGTTATGATCCTCTCACGAAGGAGTTTCTCGTTGCATCTGCTTTCTTGAACACGTTCTCGAGAAGCCTAACAGTCGCGTTATGGTCGCACGACGAGGGAATTGGGACTGGGAAGATCGGCGAATGATTGGGAATATCCCACTCTGAATGAGCGTTAAACGAGAGCTGTCGGAGTTTGGCACTTCGAAAAGCGACGTGAAGAAAGAAAGCGACACGAACGGGCCGCATTGAGGCGAAGGAGAGAAGGGCGGGGGAGTCGCACAGTCGATGAAAAATACTTATATGCAACAGCCGACAGAATTGGGTCGCGATCGGCCTCGCCTCGTGTCTCTCTCTCTCTCTCTCTCTCTCTCTCTCTCTCTCTCTCTCTCTCTCTCTTTCTCTCTCGACATAAACATCCCGATCTATATATCGGCTTCCCCCGGCTTTCTAAATAAATCGCGACGGACGTAAGTCGCATTCACCTGTCCGAAGTCCGCCCGCAGCAGAGACTCGTGGGAAAAAAAAAAAAAAGAAAAGAAAAACACGCGATTTATTAAGAGTTCGCGCAAGACCTCACTTTGCTATGTGATTGCATCAGCTTTAAAGCTCGTGCAAATCGCAGAAAATTCCGAGGTGATAATAATAAAAAAAAAAAAAAAAAAAAAAAAAAAAAAAAAAAAAGAAAAAGGAAAGCAAAGCAGAAAGAGGAAAAGAAAGGAAGAAGAACGTTTCTTACGGCCCCGACTTCGCGTTGTATTTCTGACAATCAAAGTCCACCGCGACCCGGTTCGCACGCACGCCACGCGCTATCGCGAGGCTGCTGATGCAACCGAGCGGAAATCGACCGAAATAAACACGCGTGCGTGTAAACGCGCGCGATAAAAAGTCGTGTTAGAGCAAGCAACGAGCGGAAGCACGTAGTGAGCGCTACCTTTCTTTTTTTTTTTCTAGATGAGAAGAAAGAAGCGGGGAAGGGAGGGGGAGGGGGCAGTAAGATCGGAGTACAAGTACGCATAAATGGGGCAATGTTATCAAGTCGGCAAAATTCTTATCTACGACATTGTCTTCTGTACTTTAAACGGAATTTTCTCATTCACTCTGGCTCGCGTATGACGTAATTACGTAACCACTCAACTTTAACCCCGTACGATATAATTAGGGCGAATTGGATCTATATGCAACATCCAATTTAATATAAACAAGGACAACCATAAATAACCCTTTTCTTTTTTATTTCAGATCTACATCATCACTTTTTTTCCTTCTTTCTTTTTTACACCTTGAAGTCTTTTTAGCCTGACAATAAGAAGATCGTGTACCGAAGTGACTAAAAATACATCATTATCGACTTGTTAGACTGTTAAAGTGTTTTATCTACTCGCAATTCATTCCAGCTTGTCGTTTTCGGCAATATCTTATATTCCAGCGGAATGTGGGATTATCGCGATAACGCGTGATAGCTTGCCACTATCGATTGATACGTGCGTGATTACAACGCGACCGCGCACACACACACGCAACAAGACAATAACGCGAGTTGCAATATATAAATCCACGGCCTCGGCTTGACGGTGCCGCGATAATGCGATCGCGATCGTACTTGGACTAGTGCTATAATAAAAAAAAAAAAAAAAAAAAAAAAAAGAAAGAAAGAAAGAAAGAAAAACATCATCGTGATAAGAAAACGCCGACCCAGAAGATTAGACCGCACGACTCCCGGCAACGTTGCTGGATAACGTCGACCGTTTCCATTGGCAACCGCTCGTTGGACCTCGGATCGAAGAAACGAGACCTTGCTGCGTATAAATACGACGGCGTTACTCCGATTTACGCTTGATCCTAATCGGGGCGAGCACTATTAAAATCGATCCCCGCGAACCCATATTTAACTAACGGTAAAAATACCAAGTTAAGTTAGTAGTGCATTTTACAAATTTATGCCGTGCCGGAAAAGGTCCGACCGCAGAGAGCGGGAATTTTAAGAAATTAAAAGAAATTTTAAAAAATTAGATTAAGGAATTTAATTAGGGGCATACTCGGGGGCGTGCTATCGAGTATGCATGTGAAATTTTTTCAGTTCACCTAATTAAAATTCCTTAATCTAATTTTAAAAATTTCATTTCTTCGTCTTTAATTTCCTTTTTTTTTTTTAATACACAACACATCCCGTGCGTTCTCATCCCTCCGCGTAATTAAACTGAAAGGTATAATTAATTAATTAGAAAACTGTATGTTTCAGAATTTCTCCATTTAGAGAAAACATCTTACCGTTCCAGCGAACAGTCTTGAAATCGTCTTCGCGAACTGCAGGTTCCGCGTCCGTTGTTTAAATCATGCGATTTTATTTTATCGATTTTGCCGAAAGAAAAAACTCGTCCCACTTTTCGCGTGTATAAAAAAGGCGGTGTACGATCCCAGAAACGGAATCAGGGCCAAAGAAGCGAGACGGAGCGCATGTTTCACGGCGAGCCGCGCACGACGGTCTCTAACGTCATCGACGAAGGCGTTCGAAACGCGCTCCGCTCCGTTCAGATATAAACCGAGGCGGGGGACGAAGATGACGAGCGACGCTGCCCGTGCCAAACCATCTCATGCACACGCGTGCACCCGGGTTATTGTACCCTTAGGCCATTCCTCGAGTGCCAAAAGCCCCGTTCGTTATCTCGAGCCTGACGAATGGCCGAACCTACACACTCATATTCCTCGATCCTTAGTCACCGGAGCCAGGAAAAAAGTTTGGGCGTAGCTCGACCGTGTTTCTTCCCCCTCCTCCCCCTCTTTATCCACCGCGCCCCCTTATCGCGCAGCCCTCGCGTCCAGAGCGGTTTCTTGCTCATTTATTCACCGGCGGGTATTTACCGGCGATGCACGAGATGGAGCCGGGACCAACAGCTGTCGATGAATGCCAGGCTGATTAACGCGAGGTCAAATCGTATTTCGATCGTCGAAGTATCATCTGCCTGTTCATATCTTACGAATTCGAGGCGAAAACATTCCTCGATCTCGATCGCTCTTATCGTAATTCGCGTCGGGTCCCCTCCCGGAGTTCCTTTCAAGCTCGGCTTTTAAATAAAATTCAAAAATCAAAGCCAAATGTCGAAAGCGAGACATCGGTCATCTGTTCGGATGGACGAGCGCTCTCGTTACACTTCTGCGTTCCGGTGCAACCGACACCGAAAAATTTTACACCGCGCAGGGTAAACCGTCCCGTTATCCACCCTCAACTGCACTTGAGCAACGTACCCGATCACATTGGGAGATAGATAGCACTCTCGTTTTCCTTCGACAGCGAGCGGCCACGACGATTCCCATTGCGAAACACCGCGTGCCGGCACCGGCATGCAGGATCGTTACCGATCAACAAACAAGAGTCAAGGAGGGGAAAAAAAAGGGAGGAGAGAAAGAGAGGGAGGGAAGGGAAAAAGGCGAAACTCCACGGCCTTGGCGAATATGCATCTTGCGTCGATCATGATCGCTCGGGAGATATCGACTTAGATGTATCCGCAAAATGTATGTTACTTGGAACTGACACTCGTTTTAACTCTTATTGTTTCGTGATGGTTCAATGAATCTGATACTCTTATTAAAAATTATTCTTTCATAATAGCTTTTTCTATTGTTTCCTAATGTTAATCGTCTCCGTTACTTTGTTCACCTACATCGGATAGAAAGGAACATTGTTATTTTTAAAACGTCAGAATGTCTGAGAAATAATAAAAAAATATAATATTCAATTTCTCGGATTGTATTTCAAAATATAACTTAAAAATTGTTATTTTTCGAAATTTTTTTAGATAAATCTTTTACGGAGATCATTTGATTTTATGAATGAAAAAATGCTGAATGATATACACGTGAATATTTAAGAATTAATGAAAAAAATCCAGCAAAAGTTAACAAAATTACGTTTCGAAAGCGACATGCTTACAGTTTCAAAGTATCAGCATTTATTACCAACTGTTCACCTCTCGTTCCTTCTTTTGTATGCAAAAGTAATGGCGATATTGCCACCCGTTAGCAAATATTAAGCATGCGTCACACGCATAATCGGAAGCGACGTGTGTCGATTAATGCGCGATTCAAAATGATTGCGAAAACAAGCAAATATTCCCACGTCGGCATTTATGGCTTGTATCCCGCGAATAAATTTCACGCAATTAAATTTTGTGGTAGCCCGCGCGAGATCCTCGCGAGAGAGGATTAATAGATCCGATTATCTAATCCACGCATTAATTGTGCAATTGATTGTGTAATGATTTAGCAACTGCACGACGATTTAGTCAAACTCTGTTCGGTAATAAAGACCGAATATATATACACCTGAAAACAATTATTGAAAAATTATAAATTACGCAATAATTATATCTATTGAATAATTATATCCATTATGAAAGTTCAGCATTGAAAGTTTCAAATTCAGTTGCATATAATTATATTTCATTATTGTAATTGTATTAAAATTGTTCTATTGTAATTGTATTAAATATAAGTAATATATAAATTGTATTAAATATAATTAAATTTATAATTCAATACAATTTAATATCAATACGATAAAACCTATAAATTTTACATTTATTTTATTAATATTTAATTATATTACATTACAAATTCAATTATATTTAATATTCAATTATATTTAATATCTATATTAAATTATATTACTTTCTCGTCAAAAAATTAAATTATTTAATTATGTTAAATATTATATTCTCAGATTTTTATTCAGATATTGCATACATGTGCACATATATAATAAATATTCTTAATTATTATCGTGATTGATTAATTTGTATATCACATGTGTATCTTTGATACACAGAAAAAAATTAGTCTTAACTTAAGATCATACATCTTCATACATAAGCAAGAATATTGTAATTCTCATAAAGAAAATTGTTACTCTTGAATTGAGCAAAAAATAATATCTGCATCAATACAAATCAATACAAATTCAATTAAATCAGACTAAAATTAAAAAAAAAATTATAATATTCTTATTTATATATATATGAGAATATTTTTCTTGATTTAAAACCAATTTTTTTCTTGTGTATTCACAGCTGGAAAATAATTCCATAAAAAAAAAAGAATATATTTTTACTACGAATATCATATTGATATCACTGTGCATACATAATCATCAGATTAAATGAAAATGTATCTTACATCTCTCTCGAAAATAGAGAGACTTTTAGTCGGCAATTTGTCAACACATACATTATCTCCCCTCCGTAATTCCTGAACTCGCTCGTCAACCGAACGCGAGGTGCTTCCTCCACGAGACTCAACTCTCGTTCGCGACACACGCGTTCGCGACGTGAGCGCGCGCGTGTCAATAAAACGGCGAGCAAAACCGGTAAAATTTCGCTGATTATACGAATTTCGTTACCACGGGAGGCACGCGAAAATTCCGTCCCTCCCCCCCCACCCCCCCGGCTATTCCTCAAAATTTGCGTCCGACAAATGCGGCGAAAGGCGACGAATGCGGGGTTCGCGTTACGGGGAGCGTAAGCCGAGCGAGGTTTAACGGGTTTTCGTTCAAGATCCCGATATGATCCGATCCGATGCGTGTCGCTGACCTTTACGCTCGGCGATAAAAAGGCAGCCCGCCTGCGCCGCGATAACGCCCGTCATCGCGATATTTAGAATCGAAACTCGGGGACGAGCGCGGCATCGACCAGGCGCGAGAGAGCCTGGTGAACGTAACGCCGAATGTCTCTCGCAACATCGAGCGTCCGCTTCGCCGTCTCTCGTCTCGCCTTTATTCGTAGCGGTATATTCCCGGCTTTTTGTATAAATTAAACTAACGGACGCACTTGGCGTAATCGCGAAAGGAACCGAGCGGAAAACGGCGCAGCGCAGCGGCGCTGCCGCGACCGCGGCTCCGTTCTCGCGACGCGGAGCCCAGGACGCTAACAGAATCCGATATTTTTTTTTTTTCCAAGGTATCGATACATAAATCGCGATAACATGAGGTAATACGACAGCAGGCGAAAGTAGCCGATACCGTTGCCCGCGCATTGCGACGAATGAATAAATAATCTCCGGCAGGCGTGAACCGCGCGCTCTCTATTTAAGCCCACGTTAAGGCGGATGATTAAGGAACCTCGCGTTAGGAGTAAAATATGAAGGAATACATATGTGATCGGAATCGTTTCTCTCCCTCTCAGAGGTTTCTCTTAACGTCGATACAATACGGTTTTGGAGATAAACCGGTATCGTAACGCGAGGAGCGACAGCACAATCGCGCGAGTCAAATGCGTAATTGACGGCTCCCGATTTCTATAAATGAGGGCTCGGCTAATTAACAAACGTGACGCGGCGCGAATGTGCGTCTGCGGCACGCATTTTTCTGGGTCGTGGCAACTTTTTATCTCGTAATGGCAGCCGCAAGTCCGATCTCTCGCGTCGTCGCATCGGAGCAGCCGTGCGAATGAAGTTTATAAATGAGCTCCGCCACCGTCGCCGTTGTCGTCGTTGACGAAACGCGACACGTGAGATTTTCGCGCGCGGAAAAACGCATCCGCGGGAGACGGAGGAGCGTCTCGGGAAAATCTATTCTTGGGAACGCCACGAAAGAGTCAATAACCCGCGTCTTTCAGCAAGCGCCATACATCTAGACGCGCAGCACGATCGCACGTTTGTATTAGCGTCGAACGAATGAACGTGCGATTTTTTTTTTCTTTTTTCTTTTTTTATCACCAGGATGAAGACGCGTAAACGCGAGGAAGGCAGAGGCGGAGGTGTAAAAAGCGCTAAAATATTCGGTGAAGCGGACCTTCCTAAGAGCGAGCGCAAATAAGCGTGGATATAGCGCGATAGGGCCAAGACCCTGGCGCTCTTATAGAGAGCGTTTATACTATAAATATTATCGTTCTGCTTCTCTCTGTCGCTATCGTTCACGCCCGCTGCCTCGGAGAGAGGTCAGGCGCGGAATATATTCGTGCGAACGGAACAAACACGTTTGTAATCGCGAGACGCTTTGTCCCGCTTGCTCAACGCTTTATTCCGCGCTCATTTCGCGAGTACACCAGGGCATAATGTCACAGATAAATCTTCGCTTCCTTATGATACGAGATCTATACACGAGGTCTCATGCAGAACATTCCGTGACGTAGCCCCGCGCGATATACTTTGCCAATTGATCATCCCTCGAGGAAATGCAAAATATCAATCTTTGCCGAAAATGAGATATGTAGTTATTTTCATCATTAAATATCTCAACACGACATTAAAAATCTAAATCTCAAATTAAAGTTCTAAAAATCCTAGTATCGAAGTAAGAATTATTAAAGTTAAATAGAGAGAGAGATGTGATTTAACAAAATATTATTTAAGATTAAGGTTAAATAACAGAACTTATTTTTGAAAGATATGTACTTCTTTTTATTATTATTAGAATGAAGCAATTAGTCAAGCGCTTATCTTGAATTTGTCTTGTGTTTATACTTTAGGTCGATTTACATTACCTTCATTAGCCGAGTATTTTCAAACTTTTAGCCTTAAACAATTTGCAAGTTCGTTTTGAATAAATTAGGCTTGCGTTTGAAGCACACTTTGCTCGCTATAAATAAATTATCAGAGCTTACCTCTAAGCTTATTGCGACTGTAATACAAAGTAAATTTTCGCTTTCTCGTGTAATAGAATATTTTTAATCTTCCTCAACTTCTTATAAAAATATCCGACGCAGTTCCATTCCGGGGCAACTACTGTTGTTCTTTTTAATAACATTTTTTCACACTTGCTGTACTGCTTAAACTAATCCGATTATATACCCGCGCTTTGGAGAGAGAGAGAGAGAGAGAGAGAGAGAGAGAGAGAGAGAGAGAGAGAGACGGAAAATAGATGTAGAAAGTGCAGATTAAAAATAGAAGCCTATTACGGCTTATAAATAATCCCATGATGTTTTAATACTGGTGGTATTCCTGAGGCAGTATAATAATCGATCGTCATAATAAAATTACTCATGCAATTTTATTATGTCTAAGAATATGACAACGATAATTTCGTGAAGCAACTTTGCGACCAATTTATCATAAAACAATCGTTTGCGATAAATAATTATTATTAATAAATAATCATTATTAATAAATAATGGAAAAGTTATAACAAAAAACATTTGTTCTGAAAAATGTGTCATTGTTTTTCTCAAGAGAGATCATAAGTATCTATATACTTCTCTGTATTTCTACTTCCAACATTGGAATTTCTCGACGGAATTCCGCTGCTCCTTTGCAGAAAAAAAAAATTAAGCACTAAGCCGCGCCTCTCGCCGATCGATAAGGCTATGTAGCAGCTCGCATGCAACGTCACAAACAGATAGATGATCTCTCCAAGGATAGATTAACACGTGCGGCAACAGAGTGAATATGGTGCGATCGAGGAAAATCGTTACTTGTCGAGACCGAAGAGATGCGTTTAATCCTGGTTTCTTCCTTCGGGATGAATTTTTAAAATAATCGTCTTTCAAACAAAAAAAATCTTAAAGTGAAATGTTCTATTTCTTTTAACTATTAAATTTGATAATTTTTAATAAATATCTTTTAATGAGTAAAATTAATTTATATTAATACGTATTCTTCATGGACAAAATGGTTTTGCCGAGGTATTTAAAAATTTGATCAGAAATAAATTTGAAAATAATTTTGTTTGCTCCTTTTGATATTTTAGTAACCAATTTGAACGACCTACATGATTACTTTGCTGACATAATAAAATTATTTTCAGATTTGCATCTAGTCAAATTTTTAGATACCTCGGCAAAATTATTCTTTTCACATTTCGCATTTTCAGTATTTTATATAAATTAAATTCATGCAAAATGCGCTTGTGTCAATTTGCATTATACGTAAATATGAGGAATACTTTTATATTGACGTGCGCACATGTTAATTTGTGTTCCTATAAATACTTCCGTGCAATCGATAGAAGGACACTACGTTATCTAAAAATAAAGATAACCCGTGCTTTGCGAAAAGGCTCGTGGAGAAAAAACGGATGCTGGACCGTCGCAGAATGTAGGACGAACGCACCCGTTCCCTTCGTCTTAGAATCGCAGAACGATAATTCTCCGTTTCATAAGGACCGAATTAACTCTGTGTGTTGTTTCGTTTCTCTTTTGCGGATTTTGGCGGCACAGCTGCGAGATATTCTTTCCTTTTTCCGCCGCGATCAGGGACATTGAGAGAGGCGGGGAGAACCGACCTTCCCTGCGTTTCTCATGCGCGAAATATCGCGCACCGGTCTCGCATCCGCCACCGCCACCGCCGCACATGGCGTGTAAACAATGCCAGCCCACGCCTATGTGTGGGCTACGTAAATTAAGTTCTTGCGCTCGAACATGTGCGGACAATGCAAAATCGATTTTGACAACGCTCGCGATAGCCAAACCGCTTTTCCATCCGTGCTTTCGAAGCAAACCTCTCTCTCTCTCTCTCTCTCTCTCTCTCTCTCTCTCTCTCTCTCTCTCTCTCTCTCTCTCTCTCTCTCTCTCTCTTTCTCTCTCTCGCTTAGGAGAATGTTGAAATCATTTTCTAGCGCTAAATATTTGATGGATAAGTGGTCAATTTTATTTCCGCTTTGCATGCATTTCTCGCACGAAAGTCGCACGAGGGAGGGAACATTACACTCGTAATGTTCTGCCAATACATACACGCTAATGCCTAACAGAGACAGAGTCTGACGATAAACCGTTTTTACTAATTCTTTCCGTTCTTTGTCTCGCGAATTACGTCATTAAATATATAAGCGAAAAACTAATGCGGGTGCATGAGCGTTACAAAAAAAAATTTAAACGCTATTCGATAGATATGTCTAATGAGTCATGGAACGACATTCAGTCTTTGACAAATAACTACTCATTGCTAAATATGTAAGTCGTATCTATCCATTGGTGACTACATAACTTATTATCCAGTCATGTAATAGATGCTGCGTACTCGTTTGTAAACAGATATTTGCAAGTACGATTTGCAGGCATTTCGAGTATCACGAGTCTCGAATATCTCGGTTGTTAGCCGGATATTCATCAGGCACAGAGACCACCCACGACCTGTTCTGCTCGCGCCCTAAAGCGTATCTAATCGTTAGATAATCTAATAGTTAGATCACTCCTAAACAACATTCAACAAAATAGAAACAAAAGGAAAAAGTATAAGTGACATAACGATAAATATTAAAAATCGACTTTTAACTGTGGGAACCTCTGCGATATTTTCCCATAACAAAATTTCAGATATTTTCCGATTATTTTCTTCTTGCTGGAAAAAGAAACGAAAAGTTCGACCCTATACAAAAGACAAAAGAGAGAAGAGCAATTTATTTTTATTTTTTCTTTATAAAGAGAGCTTGTATAACTCCACATTTGCTAAGGCGTAATGAAAAAATGTCCAGGATAAAAATTGCGTTAAGAAATTTTCTTCTTCCTTTCCCTCGCAATTATTATTTTCGCATTTCCCTTATTTCTCTCGTTCTATTTGGTTCACAATTGATTTGTGCACGGCATTCTTGCGTAATGGCAAAATATCGCGTCGGCTTACGCAGGCCTCTAGACTAAAGACGCGAAAAGACGCTCGTGTAAGCGTAACACGTAGACACAATACGTTGAAAAACCACGTAGACGTAATTTCATAGTCTTATGGCATAATCTTGTGTGTCGTCTTCGGTTTGATAATCGCGTGAATACGTGCGCACCGGACGTCATGTGTCGCGGTTTTCGATATATTCGTATACCAAGATAATCTTAATCAGCTGAACATTGTAAGACAATGAAAACGAAGTTAAAACAAAAAAGTCAAAATATATACTCGAATATATGATAAATCGTGATACTAATTGTAATACTTATAACTATACAGAGTGCAAATGGCAAATTTAAAATTCTAGCTGTGCTACATGTTTTAAATTTCGAAATGTAATAATTACTCGAAACAAAAATTTGTTATATAAATTTGACTAATCATGCCACTTTTAATATAACACACAACACATAATTGTATTATATTAATTATATCTTTGCGACACAAATTTATCACGCGAATTCATGACATCAATTTTTCGTCGGTGGAAATAATTCGGTAATGAATATTCCGAGTTGTCGCCAGTTGATCAATTCCGGTTAGTACCGATAAGCAAAGATAAGTTTCTTGTTTGGAAGGTAGATAATTCGCAATTTATAGGCGAGTCGATGATAGTCCGACGAGCCGCCGCCTCGTTTCGCGTAACGATTTTCGCGCTGGCGAATGAGGCTTTTTAAATCCACCGCAAGCCGCCGTGGAGGCAATTCCGCTCTATCGATCATTCTGTTTTCTCGAATTGGCGACCGGCCACACTGATTCATTCGGCGCGTTCACTCGCCTCGCCGACTTTCCACGGATTGTCCTGGCCCCGCGCGACACGACCGATAAACATGTTTTCGCTCGCGAAAAATAACAGGGGATATACTTAGGCTCATTTCTCCGACGCGTCAATCGCTCATTCGCGAGTTTCGCAGAAGTCGACGATAAAAGCGGCACATTTAGCGCATCTCGCGCGATTTCCCGAGATTTCTTTTCGCGTCGTCGCTAAATTATTCATAGTAGCGTGTAACGTGGCGTGATGCAGCAATTCAGTGAAGCTTATCGAGTCTGTCAAGAATTTTAATTCCTCTTTTTTTTCCTTCCATTCCTCATAATTAATTCAGCAATTTTTTTTTTAATTGTAAGCATATAAAAGTGTGTCTTGATATTTCTGCAACTTTTAGAATGTAATTGAGATTGTTAGTAGCGGCACTTCGCCAGCACAAAGAAACTACTTTTCTCTCTTACGACACTCAGAAGATAGTTCGCTCTTTAATATGAATATAGTGCATCGGTCGCAAAAAAAAAAGAAGGATAAAAAAAGGACGGAGAAAGAATACCGCTAATTATTGTTCTTCTGCCATAAACGGTCAGAGCGAGCGCTTAAAGTCCGCTCCTTCTATGCCCGCGCACGATGACTAACAGAAATCCCACAATGACACATATACACTTGACGGGTGACGTAGAGCGCCATATCGCGCGAATCACACCATCAAACGTGAATTTTACAAAGAGAAACAGATTCTCATTATCTCCATCAAGTCACGAGAAAACAAACGTAAGATCGCAGCCCACACGGATGGATCTCGCGAGCTTCTCGTTCCAAAATTCTGAATAATTCGACAAAGTCTCACGTCATGTGCGTGGAGGCAGACAGACGTACTAATACGGTGACTAATTAATTAGCCGGATTACGAGAGTAAAGAGGATAGTTCGGGGTGGTGGGAGGACGAGAGGAGGAGGCGGGACACAGGCTATACAACGTAACGGGCTATCATAAGATACGCTTGCATCACATTCCTGACACAATGCCGTACGAGTCCTGAATGTCACATGATGGTGACAATGTCACATGATGATGTCGCGTTGTCGAAGGCTACCGTGATGTCGCGATGGTAATTGTTAACATTAACCGAAAGTGGACTCGCGACACGACACTCGGAAATCGATCCCGAGGATCATAGCGACGAGGCCGACCGGCCAAACTTGCTGGTCCGCGACACACATTATGCGTGTTTCAAAAGAGGTAAAAGAGGAGAAGACGCGGCTCGAAACACGTTTTAATCCTTAACACGAAAGTTGGTTGGACCCGTTGGTTACTTTGGCTTTTAGGCGAGCTTTAAGCGAGACTTGAAATCTTAAATTTGCTGTACCAAAGCAGAAGCGACATCAAAAATACTTCAATTTGCGCTTATCTTATTAAGATCAGTGCAAAAATTAAAACACTCTATGTTTTGTTTTTGCTTTGATACAACAAACTTGAAATTTTAAGTCTCGCTTAAAGCCAAAGTATCGTTGGTGCAGCCGGAGCTTAAATATGCAGAGATATTGTTTAATTTATAACTTTGAAGAGATAGATAAACACACATACACGAATGCTTGAACTGACTATGAATTACGAATCTCAAAGAATGATGTTAAGAATTAATAGAAATTCAAACTCGCTCGTTTTCTTTCTCAAGTGTTGCCTCGTTGCTCTGCGTTTCTCTCTTTATTTCTCGGTGATTTCTTGTTGCCATAATTAAACGGGAGGAAACGGGAACTGGCAATTTATAAACGAGGCGGGGTGTAATATCTATAAATAATTCTCGCATTCATGTTTGTACGAACTTCATTTAGTCAATGGAAATATCAGAGGATGCAGATACACAGGATACGGATTATCCCCCTTGATATTTCTGTTCCCTTTGGTGTAACTTACTAATTTTATCTTTATCTTGCATAATAACGGCGCAATACAAAGATTGCAAAACAAGACACTGGAAAAGTATATAAAAATTCCACTCCTTCCTCGAGCTTGTAATTTAAAAAGATAAAAAATTAAAAGGTAAAAACTATCAAGAGAAAAAAAGTATTAAGTATTTGATTCCGCTCGCATCTTGCATATATTAGATATTATTAAAATATTCCGCGAATCATTCACGTTGTTAAAATCGTTGTTAATTTTTTCTTGTACGTCAAGCATCCTTCACTTGGTCTAACAAGTACACGTGCCTTCTAATGTTCGAAAATCTTTTTGTTTAATCACGCACATTCCTGTTTATCAAAAATATTTTCTCGGCAGGGAATGTGTCAAGCATGCTCCTATCTATGAGACTGGCGAACTGACACACGCACAGCTGTCTGTATCGCGAGGACGCGCATGCACGGACGGACAGACGGGCGAACGGACGGACGGACGGACGGATGAACGCACGTACGCACGCACACGTGTGTCGTGTTGTTCAAAGGAGGAAAGAGATCCAGCGTGCTACCTGCGCCTGAAACTGCCCCGGCAGGCACAAAGAAACGAGCGGCGAATAGTAGTGGCTCGAGAGAGCCGGGCCAAAGAATATGCGGCAAAGAGAAGCGAAGATAGAAAAGGAGAGGAGAGAAGAGGAAGGAGAGACAGAGAAAAAGAAAGAGAGAGAGAGAGAGAGAGAGAGAGAGATCAACGACGAGAGATCTCGAGGGAATTACGCGCAGCTGACCCGATCGAGGCACCGTAAGAGAACTAGACACGAGTAAAAGCGCCAAGGACTGAAATCAAGAAAGAAAAAAAAAAAGTAAATCGTTGTCAATATGTGATGCAGAAAAAATATATAAAAATTTATAATATATGGAAATAGATCTCTCTTTTTTAGATCTCCTTTTTCATTTTTATTTGCGCATTTTTTATGCTTACATAATCCTCCTATAATGTTTCTTAATGTAAGTTTAAAAGACAGTATAATGGAATATTATTGTAGACTAAATAAATATCTAAAATCAAAATCTATTCGAGAATTTATTCGGTGTTTCGCGATGCAAATTAAAGAAGTAGCAAGCAAGAAAAACTCACTCTTCTGTGAGGAGCCTCTTTCTTTCTATCATCATCTCAAATCGTCTACTTTACGATCTCATTTTTCCTCTACAACTTCTGTAAAAGTGTTGTTTTATTATCTTATTATTCTTTGTATGATATCCTTTGCGTTATCATTGCGATTGCATTTTCTCTCTGTTTTCTCCATTTTAGTTATATCCATTCCCTCCAATTCTCTCCCGCCGACGCGGCTTATCCCAAATAATAAAATAGATTCCTTTCTCCGTCTTGCCTTTTCTCGCCGCCTCTTTCGCGCGTCCCGATATCATTCCTTTTCTCTTTCTCTCTCTCTCTCTCTCTTTCTCGCCGCGTCTACCGCCGCAGATGGCTGTCATTGTTCCACTTTACGGGAGCGCGATTTCCCGAGATATTCTCTACCTACTATACTACTACACGCCACCTCCGCCACCTCCTCTCGCCTCCCCCGCCGCGTTTCTTTCTCGACTGCTCACCGCGGTATGCCAACCTTCCACTCCACCATATTTCTCTCCGCGTACTCGCACGAAGCGGCGGCCAGGAGGTGGTAGTGGAGGTGGATGGATCCGCGCTGCGGCCCCCACGGACGCCTACGAGAGCACGTATACAGGCGGTTTCAGGAGGACAGGTCGATACTTCGGGGGAGCAACGCTGCTCGGGGAGCAACGGGGTAATCGGTACTCGAGCGAAACCGAGGGGGAAGACTCGAGGAGTCCTTTCCTCCTTCGTCTGCGAAATTCCGCGGAAATCTTATTTAACTTAGGCGAAACTTGATTATTCTTCTGGATTTTAAATTGGTCACTACTTTCAAGTGAAGCGTACGAATCGCGTTGACAAAATATTCACGAGAAGTGTGTGTGTGTGTGTGTGTGTGTGTGTGTGTGTGTGTGTAAAGAATTTTTAAATACATACTTTCAAATATACTTTACTTGTTTGATTTTTAAACCTTGATCCTTTATCCATTCTTCATGATCACGTGACATACATGTGACGTGTTACGCGAGAGCGTTAAGTTTTATCACGACGGTTTACACGTGACATTAAACATTATAAAATATTTATGGTAAAAGAAAAACAAGAAAAATAAAATATCTGCGTTGAATATCTGCAAAACCTGAGAAACTTCGCAAGATAAGATAAACAGAGTGATGACGTATCGTGCTATTGTGAAAAAAGTTTCAAGGATTGTGTACGTGGTATCTACTTTCGAATAATCTACTAAAAGCGCTCGTGCACCGCGATATGATGACATGACTCGAGAAGTGAATTACCATCTCAAATTTTGATACTTCAGCATTAGCATTCAGAATGACAATGCTTAATGAACAATAAGACCGTAATCATAAAACCTTATTGTTCATTAAGCCGTATTTATCATTGCTCGGAATATCAATGCTGAAGTATTAAATTTGAGATTAATTTGTTCCTTAACTCTTGCTTTTAATTAGGATAAATTATTTACTCATTATTTACTAAATTTACAATGCACGCATATTTTTTTACATAAAACGATAAACAAAGTAATAAAGCAGCTCTTTTATGCTTCGTCAAATTTCCGTGTTTTTAAAATCTATCGAAACGAAATCTCTCAAAATTTATAATAATTAAAAAGTTTATAATAATTAAAAGGTTTATAATAATTAAAATTTATAATAATTAAAAGGTAATATCTAAGAAAAATATTTAAGAAATTAAGGAAATAAAGTCCTAACGATCTTACCGATAAAGTCCTAACGATCTGATATAGCAAGAAATTTATTTTTTTATACAGATAATCCTAATGTAGGTGATGCAACGTAACTCTAAAATGACACAGCAAGCAGTTCGCTTTTTATATACAGATAATAATATAATGTAATCATCTAAAATGACAAGTCAACAATTTGAAAAATGAACTTGTATCGCTTTGTGTCCCGCATTGTTTCTTTCCCCAAGTATCGACTGCCATTTCTGAGACACCCAGTATACGCACGCACCGGGCGCATATGTACTTTGTCCCTCTCTCCCCCCCCTCTCTCTCTCTCTCTCTCTCTCCTTCTTCTTCTTCTTCTTCTTCTTCTTCTTCCTCCTCCTCGTCTCACGACGAACGTCCAAAAGTGCACCGGCACGAAGGACGAGCCTGCACACGTTCGTTCTCTCTACCCGGGTCTCTATTCTGTGTCCTCCCCTTGCCCTCTTCTCTGCTCCTCCCCCCTCTCTCTGTCTTTCTCACTCTTTCTCTTCTTTCTTCACGAAGCCGGAGAGCATGGGGCGAGGTCCGATTCGAATGCACGTCGCTCGTGGGAAAAATAGAAGCGACGTGCCGAGAGACGCGCCTCGCGTCCGGCCATTCCGGCGTCGCGACGACCTCCACCTTCGAGAGGTCTTTCTGCGCGTCTTTCTGCGAGCTAAAGACGCCAGGGGCGAAGGGGGCGTCGCGATGTCGCCGCGTCCCCAGCGCTGGATATCACAAACGCTTCAGCTGACCGATGATAATCCCTCGTGATTCACCCAACGCCTTACGTTTCCTCCACATCCGCTCGGCGTGTCTTTCTTGGATCACGAGCACGACGCGCAGCTCGTTTCGTTTCCACGCGCGGAGAACGTGACAATGTCGAGTGGCCGAGAGGCACGGACGTTATTTTTCCCAATTGACGAGAAAACTGGAGGTGGGGCTGTGATACGTCGCGATAGATGATTTATTTTTCAAAAAAAAAGAGAAGGAGGGGGGGAGAGAGAGAGAGAGAGAGAGAGAGAAACGAGAGAAATGTGCAAAACGCGAATAGTGATAAAACAAATGTACATTTGTAGGTTCCGTTTTCCATTATGTATGTGCGATTTTTACCGCCGTACTTCCTGCAGTTTCACATGAATTTTCCGCAATGTAGCTGAACTCCACGCCGCGTTTTCTAGTACATCTTTCCGTAAACTTCGCCCGCTGCCGCAGCGTTATTGTTTGTCGGAGTACAATTGTCTCGACTTAAGAGCGAAGTGTAAAAAGACGCAGTTAGAGCCTAAAGAGCGCGATCGAGATCTCGGATTTGTTTCTCTCAACTGTACTTTCTCCTCAAACACCTTCTCAGACGCGAGGACTTTTGTCTTTTTTCCCTTTTCTCGAAAGCCTAAGCGCGCGCTTATCGCGACGCGCGAGGTGCGAGTGAATTCGCGTTGGAAAGAGAGAAATGTTGCGGGGCAACTAATCAGGGTAAACTAAAACTTAAACCGCGATCTATTCCATTCTATTTCTGTTCAAATTTGTTAATTCACTGAATAACGGAGTCGCTCGTTAAAACTCGCGTGCTCCGATCTTCGATCGTCCGCTCCATTTCTTAAACGCGGACGTGACACTTGAAAGGAGCTGAACTCGCACGCGTGTTCCCCCGCATCCGGGAAAGATTATACGTTCACGATTACCCTATCCTTCTCCTGCCCCTCACCCCTCGACGCCCATTTGCGGAAATCGGAGAGAGAGAAAAACCGGCGAAATCGCACCGAGGTTCCCCTCGCGATGAAATAAAGGAACGAACCACTCACCTCTCGCGATGCAGCAGGCAGATACGCTCCTTGGCGACCTTCAGCTTCTTGGAAATGATCTTCTTGAGATTCTCCACGGTGTCGTTGCGATCCACCGTGAGATCGAATTGGCCGCCGGTAGTCGGCGTGATGCACACGGTGATCTCGTCCTTGTCGACCGCGGTGGCCGCGTTGGCCGCGGCCACGCAGCCACACCCCGGCTGCGGTGCCGGCGGCAGCTGCGGATGCGACGGCGGTGGCGATGGCGGCGGCGGCGGTGGCGGCGGCGGTGGCGGAGGCAGCAGCGATGGCGTCGTCGTCGTCATCGTCGTCGGGCAGGAGGTAGCGGTGGAGCCGCGCGGCCCCGGGAACGCGGCCCTTATCGAGCTCCGGTCGCGGCACTCGATAGGGTCGCCGGCGGCGTCGTCGCCGTTGGTGATGTTGGTGCTGGTGCTGGTGGTAGAGGCGGCACTCGCATCATCATCATTGACCGTCCGCATCTTCGACGTGGTGGTCGCGGCGGCGACGGCGGCGTCGTCGGTCTCGCTTCCCATCGCCGTCACGTCCGACGTTCGCGACGGACCCGTGGTGTCGTCCATCCTGCCACGGTGCTACGGGGGACTACCGTCGACCGAGCGGCACTGCGAAGAACCAAGAACTTTTTCTATCTTTCTCTCTCTTTCTTTTTTTCTTTTTTTCCCCCAACCGAGCACGAAGAAGACAACGACGGCAAGGACGAAGACGGTCGGTCGACCGGTCGCGCTCGCGACTACGCTTTCCGCCGCTACGCGCTCGCGTGTACGTCCCACCGTCTGCCCACCTCCTTCTCCCGCTTCTCCTCCCCCCTTTTCCCTTATCCCCGCCGTCGACTTCTTCTTCACCTTCCTCCCCCTTGCCCGGTTCGCGGGACCTCGCGCTCTCCTACGTGTTCGCGTCGTCGTTGCCGCCGTCTATATGCATGCACCTGCACCTGTACTCCTCCCGGCGCGTCTCCCCGCCACTTCTTCCTTTCCCCCTCCCAACCCTCTGCCGCTCGACGCGAGCGAGCGTCGGACGAGCGAAGGCAGCCGGCAGCACCCCGAGGAGAGCGACCGCCGTCGCGCGGAACGCGCACGCGGCGAAAAGGAGGTGGCGGACAACAAGCGACGGGGACGAAACACGAAGAGGGAGAGCGGGAGAGAAAGACACAGGGAGGGAGAGCAGGGAGAGACGTGCGCGGCGCGCAAGAGGCAGGCGGAATTTCTGGCGTCGGCGGCGCACGAGGAGATCGCCACGGGAAAAACGGAGGCGACGATATAGCAACGCGATCGATAGCAACGCGCGATAAAGTCGCGAGCAAGTAATCGCGAGACCCCGCTAGCCTCGGGAGGGAAGTGAGGGAACACTAGTCACTGCTTCGTACCTCCTCCTCCTCCTCCGTCTTCTCCTCCTCCTCGACGGCACTGTGAGACACACCACAGACAAACGCGACGACTCTTCTCCACCTTCCGCTCTTTCTCCTTCACAAGTGGCAGACTTCGTGTTCCTTCTTCCTTGTTCTGCGTCTGGCGCCTCTTCTTTCTTTCTCTCGAGAGATCCTGTCTGTCTCTTTTTCTCGTATACGTTATCTTTCGCTCACGCACTCCACGTATTCACGGCACGCACGTACGCACGCACACGACCCGCCCTCGAGCGCTCGAATCCTGCGACTAGCAACCGAAAACCGGAGCTCCCGGAGCTTCTGCTAAATTCCCAGACCCCCGGCGGTCGCCGTACCCGTTCTACGAGCGAATGCGCGGTCGAAGCGGCACGACGCGAGCCGAGTTGAGCCGAACGCAATCGTATTGACGGAGCGGCCCGACACAAGCCGAGTCGTGCCGAGCATGGTCGTGCTGCCGAAATTAGCCGAGTCGAGCCAAGCGCGGTTTATTCGAATTAATTACTGACTTCGATCAAATTCCGATTAAGTTCTCAATATCTATATTTCTTATTGATATCGATGTTTAAATTAATTTTTTGTAAACACATAATATGGCACACACATAAATGATAAAAATAGAAATGGAGACACGATGAATCATGTAGAAATTTTAAGCGATCTTGTCGATTGATCATTATTATAATTAACTGGCAGTTGTTAATTGCTATATGATCATTAAAGCTTACTATTGTTAAAGTAAAACTTGTGATTGTTTCCAAGGCAGTCGTGTGAGTTCATTTTTTCATTTTCAAATATTCTTTAAATATTTTTAATATTTTATAATTTTCTTTTTTATATACAAAATGAAAAAATGAATGCTCTTATTTTAATGAACGAATGTTACGTTTTTTACTTTTTGTGTAGAAATTTTTCTGAAAATTAAAACAGAATACCGAGAAAAAAAAATGTTTTTTTATAGCATACACATCACATTCTTATGATATATAGCCATGTTATAAAAAGAAAGAAAGTCACAAACCTTATATTGTAATGGACACTAGAAAACATTTAAAATAAAATTTAGAAATCTAATATGAGAGAAAAACATTGTAGTGTGGCTTAAAAGATATCTAGAAAAAATAGTGATGAAGAAATATTCTAAATCAACTAAACTTTATATTAATAAAAGTTTGTTATTCTATTGTCAAATGATATTTTTAATCTGACATAAATAATATTCTAAAAACTTAAATATCTTAATTTTTATCGACAATATTTATAATTTCATTTAATGAGGCTAATTGATGAAAATCGAGCGATAACAAATCAAGAAATGACTAAGTTTTAAATTTCTATCTATTAAGAATTCTTGTAAAAAGATATGGGATTGACCAAACGGTAAGAGAAAATTTCTTTATTTTTCATAAAATATCTTTGCACTTATTAGTTTCATAGAAATTTTTACTACGAGAATATTTTGATATAACTTTGAACTTATCAATCGATCTTGACAAGTCTAGGTCCATTGTATATTTTCTTAACAATTATAGTAAACAATTCGTTGTAATAGCGAAAATTTAAGAATACGATAAAATCGTGTTGTAGTGAATAAGATATTTAAAATAAGATATTTCGATGATTAAGATAGTTAAACTCAGATGTGTATAATACATGCATATATTATAAAGCAAAAAAAGCAGTAAAAAAATTCTTTTAAATATTTTACTATATCAATGAAAGTGATGTAGTATTATTGTAGTAATTCCAAGAAAAAAAAAAAAGAATTTGCAATTGCAACACGATATATGAAAGAAAAAAATCACAATTACAGTTCCTTGAAGTATTCTTTGTATATACTTTGCTGAATTTAATTTTAAATTTACAATTAGCTTTCTTCGTTATAGCATTCTCTTATTGTCCAACAATCTTATAATTTTCTGTCTTGATTCATAAGTATATCTATCTATGTGATATGTAATTCACACATACACATACACATACATGTAGTGATATCAATAATAACATTCTTACAAAATGTACTTTACAGACAATCCTGTCATGTATACATGTATGTACACTTTCCTTGATATGATACAATGATTAATAAAATGATTTTGATTAAAGCATATACATATAATTTACATTGTTTAATTTGGCAAGTCTAGCTAAAATAGAAAGTCAATTGATCACTGGTAAATTTACATTGAAAAAAATCTACACGCTATAAAATTATATATTTACAATTACACCTCAAAGAATTTGAGGATCTAAAAGTATCATACGTCATTTAAGATGACATTACTTTCCAAGCTCGGGATGAGTTAAAAATATATCTATTTCATAAAAATGTCGATCAAAAAATATATCATTGTGCATTGCAGATTTAAGTGACGTACCAGCGTAAAGGAACCGGTAATGCGCCAAATATGATCACATCATTTATCTTCACTTTATGTATAGTTTGTGTAGTCTAGTTTGTGTAGTACGTATATCTTGTATGATACACATACATTCCGCAGATATTTCTCTTGTATTATATGTTTAATATTCGATATAATAAAATTTAAATTCCATCTATTGTTAAAACTAATGAACGATAGATAAAATTTCGTCTAAATTGTTGAACTGTTGAACAATTTTTGAATAAGAGAAAAATTAAGGCTAGGTTAAATGTTTGTATGCAAACGCGTTTCCGCGTGCGCAAGGGACGCAAAAATTCATGATCCAAATTCTATCGTGTCTTGTTCGATCGGCTTGAACTCGTAGTCTCCTCTGCCGTCCATGTGTAAGTAATACTAGAAACAGTAAATAGAAAATAATGAACGCGATAATAAAACAACACTAAACTCACTGAAACTCACTAAAGTCACTGAATATAAATTCGTTTTTCATAAAATTAATCATTATCAAAAAGAAAAGACAAATCGATATTAATACCTCGTGATGCTTCCAAAGAGAGCGACGATGCGAGACCGTGAACAGCGTAATGTTCTTTTGTCTGCAATATCTATACATAGAATCCTCGACGTCGACGCTGACAGCGCTCGTGCACTCATCCAAAATCGCGAATTGCGGTTTATGATAAAACAATCGAGCCATCTTTGTAAAAGAAGGAATTGAGAAATATAAACTTAGCGCTATTGTGATATAATAATAATAATATAGTAAAAAATAAATATAAATAATATGCTCGCATTATTTAAATTATCAACTAATTCTATGATTAGGTAATCTAAGTCTGTTCTATGATTAGATAGTGATTTGTTTTTTTAGTTAAATTTCTTACATGATTTATCTTTTTTTTTCTCTAACATGGAAAAAAATAAGTTAGTTAAAACAAGATATAATTAAAAACAAGGTAGCAATTTAAAGCAAATTTTTTCATATGATTAATAATGTTATTAATCATCTTGAAAAACGTAAGAGAAAAACAAAAACTCACTGCAATACGTTGCTTTTCGCCACCTGATAAGACATCCATCCAATCGGCGACCGTATCCCAACCCTGTCCTTCGCTGTTGGCGTTGTTTTCTCTTTCCAACAGATGAATCAACTGCACAAGTTCCAGGAACTTCTTGAGGTCCTCATCGTTAACATTACCGCGCCTTATCATCTCAGCTTTCGTATGGGGATATATAATCTGGTCTCTCAATGTACCCAGAGTCATGTAGGGACGTTGCGGAATATAAAATAATTTACCACGCGGTGGTTTCGTAATGGTTCCAGACCAGACCGGCCACAACTAAACATTATGATCGGAAAAATTAATAACATTACTGCGTTAAAACGCTACTCACATAGATAACTCCAAGCTTAATTTATCACTTTCAGTATCAGATCATAATCTAGAAAAGACATTAAGAATCGTATCATATTACGATTTAATCAACACTAATAAAATCAATTCAGTCAAAGACGATAACGAAATGATTTATGAAATGAATAATAAACAAAAACAATATAGATAATGCAGTACATATATATAGACACATACTTCACCAAGAATCCTAAACATGGAACTTTTGCCGCAACCGTTCGGACCGCAGACCAGTACATTCATCCCCGATTTCACTTCGAAGGACAATTCCTTGATGAGCACGTCTCCGTTCGGTGTCACTAAAGGAACGTGATCGAATCGTATGACATTGTCACGCGGCACGATCTTGCCATTACCAGGAAAACCGATCGCATTATCTTTATAATCCGAGATCATCGTTCTCTCATACTTCCCGGCATTCAGATCATCGAGGACTTTCTTGATCTCGGTGACCCGCGCTGTGAATCCTGCTAAGCGTGTTAATTCCCTTCCAGCCATCACCAATCGACCGATCGCTTCAGCTAGTTTCACCAGCATCCGACCGTATGTATAGTACGATTTAAACCTGTGATTGGGTGTGCCGGAGAGTATGGGATGATTCTTCTGAAAGAAGGGGATGCTTACTGCGTAGAAACCAACCACAGTAGCGAAATCTGAAAAAAGAAAATGATAATATTAAAAAATATAAACACAATTGTTCGATAAATTGCGATATTAACATGATAGTTATTACTATATAAATCACATCTTACATTTTCCGACGAAATTATCTACGACGCCCATCAAGACCTTGAATTCTAAGAATTTACGAAGATGAGTTATCTACAATAAAGAAACACAAATGACAATGCAAAAATAACGATAGTATTGATAAGCGTATATAAATAATCTCAAAAAAACAACTTACAAGTTTGTGAAAGCTAGTTAATAATGTCAATTTCTCTCTGTTATTTCCTCCATAAAAAGCTATTTCTTCCGAGTTAGTGATCAATCTTGAATTGATATGACGATATTCTCCTTCTAAGCGTTGCTCTTTGACCGTCATTGTTCCGATAGGTTTACGAAGATGAGTCAAAAAGGTGCCAGCTACTACTAGGTATAAAAGTATCAAGAATGGTGTCTGGAAAAAGGAAAATTATCTGTAATGTATAATGTTATGATTACTAATGTCCATTTTTAGTAATGTAAATTAATTCTAATTCTTTTAATCTCTAATTTAAATTTAACTCGTTATCTTTTTCTAACGCTTGTAACTAAAAAAAAGAACATAAGTTAAAGCGAGATTAAAATTAACATATATTTATAATACACATAAATGAGAAATAAACGCTTGTGTGTACCTGCCCACCAAGAGTAGATGTTAATCTATATACATAAATACCAATGTCCAATAGAGGTTTCGCTACATTGCTATAAAGATCTGTACAGCTTTCACAAAATTTGTCAACATCTGTAGTCAACAGTTGATCTGGATTCGCGATACGGGTATCCAGATTGCTCATTTTATAATAGGTAAAGCCTCTGCAAAAAAAAACTCAGTTTTAAATATTTTAAATACTTTGTGGCAACATTTTTTATTATGTAAAAAAATGTTACATGTAAAATATCTCTAATTTATTTTAGTCATAAATTATTCAAGCGTAAGCTTGAAAAATACTGCCAATATCAATGGCAAACCAAATTCTTGCAAAGTCATGTACAAACGAGAATACAAAAACATACGCGCATCGTGCATATGATAAAAATACATTAGTTCCAAGAGTATCGTTTTATAAATGAGAAATTGAAATGAGTGTATCTTTAACACCGGGGCAGGATTAAAATATACAAAAAATATATGTTTACTTACTTAAGATAATGATCCAACAAATTACGTGTGATATTTGTGCGCAATCTCAACTTCATTTCACTTATACCATATTTTAGTATGTTGTTTACAATTGATATCTAAATTAATACAATACAGAGAATATTAACATATTAACATTAACTTTTTTTGGTAAGTAAGTTGAAGCTACATTAGTAGCTATGCTATTTAAAAACATAAGACTTCTATTATCACATTATGCATACAATCTTCAGATTAACAATACCAATATTGTATTCTACTTACTAGCGGTATCACAGAGAACAGAGTTAGCAAATATTTTCTGAACAATGGTCCATCCATATTAACAATTGACCTGGTGACATACAAGATTTTGGGTCAGAGAGATAAGGTTTTTAAGTATTACTAATACAAAAGAGTACTGCACATACGTTTCTATCAGAGTGCTTTTCTTGATGAGCCATAAGTCGCACAGGGTCCTACCGACCAGGGCACTCGCCACTAGGAGCACATAGCCAAACTCTGGTGACAAGACACCAGGGATGCCAATCCTGAGCAACTGACAGAGCCTGTGAAAGAAGATGGCATTGACCTGTGCCTTGGGGCCCTTTGGCTTTTCCTGTGGAGGTTACAATCAATGCAATCTCAACCCATGTTGTTGGTCCCAATTTATGTTCTTACCTCCTTAATGACATACTGAATATCGTTGCCGACAGGCCACTGGTCCCTACAAACATAGTGTTACTCAATGACAATCGTAAGAGTGGAAATCGCACGCGTGCGGCCAAGATTAACGCCCAGATACTTACTTGATCTTCTGCGAGCGTCTCCTGCTGCGATTCCTCAGTATCCAGATCAGCGTGCTGACTGCCACCGCACCGGCCAGGGTGCGTCTGGTGGCAAATTTACTGAGGGCCGGTGCCATCTCGGTGTCGGGTTCGCTCGCGTGTTACCAGTTACACCGTCCTGGCGCGACGGCTTGACTATCGCGCGTGGCCTTTGCAGCATAAAGTCGAGGACACGGACGAGCGGACGAGTCGAACGACGTAGTCGCGCGAGCAGTGGCGGGTAACGATGCTGGTGGGAGACGGCTGGGCAAGGAGAGAAGGTAAAAGAGAGAGGGCACAGCGTAATCAGCAGCATTCCGCGTGGACTTTCCGCGATCGCGTAACAGCGTGCACGATACACACACGCGCGCGAGCCACGAACGTCTGCTACGCGCGAACAACAAGGATGAAACCAGAGATCGCGCTCCCACACCATTTTTAACTTTCTTCCTCTCTCCCTCCACCAAACTCGCGTGGATCCTGCAATCGTCGCGCGCGCACGCCGCTCTTTCTTCCGCACCGGCGGCGAGAGAGCAAAAGAGCTCGGAGTCACTCGAAATTGCGATGTTCGCCGCGGCTGCGGGCCACATATTTCATGGCTGTGGCACGATGGTACTCGAGATTCCCGAAGTCGGGATCTCACGGATGAAGCGATGAAAACTCGCGATTTCTCCATTATTTCAGAAAATCAAATATATAAAGTATAAGAAGTTGCTCCTTGACTCTTCTTCGTCAGAAAATGCCGTCATTTTATCGTAATGTCAGAAGTATGCAAATGAAAAAAAAAAAATAAATAAAGAACGTTGAGTCAACAATATCGAATATAATTGAAAATGTTGATTTAAAGGTCTGCGCACAATAGAAAAAATATTACGAACAGGAATAAATATTAAATTTTGGAAATGAAAATTCGGAATAAAAATTAACGCACAATAAATATAAATAAATATAAAATATCATATCTTATACTTACTTACTTGTATTTATTGTGCGTTATATTTAATTTTTATTCTCAATTTTTATTTCTAAATTTATTCTTGTTCTTAATATTTCCTCTATTGTACGCAGGCTTAAGTAGTCATCGCGGCTATATTGGAATTGTAACGTCATAGGTGAGAAATGATACAGTAAAATTTATTGACCTAATTTGCACCTAATTTGCAAATAAAGAAATATTTGATTAAAGCAACACTTGAAATAGCTTTAAGACATTTGTGAAAATAGATAGTTGATATCCTTCCCTTCCTGATAGTCAATAAATAGTCGTAAAAATCATGTAAAATGAAGCCTGTTCAAGCAGAAAACACACGATTTGACAGCTGTTGAGGGAAGTGAAAAATATGCTTTTATATTAAAATTCAAAGATAACTTTTGCTCCAGTCCATTTTTACGAATTTGATGAGTACGAAACAAGTCACATCTGCACAATTAAATATATAACAACAAAATTAGGTGCAATAAAAAATTTTGTTAGCACGATATATTGAGATGAACAAGGACAAGGATAAAATAAATACGGATGATCGCGAAATTCCTAGTTGAATTCCAAGAGCCTTAATAATTAAATAAATGCATTTCTTTCATTAATATTATTGAATTAATAAGATTATTTTTTCAATTACTTTTGATGTTGTTAACTACATTATTTTACATTGTTCTTTGTGTAGAAGATTCTCAATCAATTCGTTAATTTTTGCCTCCTTTTGTCTCCATTTTTAAAATTAAATACACATAATAGATATAAGTAAAAATTACAGAGACTTTTCTCTTTTCCTCTTCCATCTATCTTTTCTATGAAATAAGAGAACTTTTCTTTTGATAGATTTTTCAAAGATACTTGCAAATGGAGAAAAAAAAATGAAATTGCAAATTTGATTGGTCACGCCATATTGCCCCGTCGTTCTCCTAATACTTTTTGAATGTCGCATAACATGTTCCAACCAATGCCACATTTTCACGGATTAAGTGGCAAAGTGATATCCTTCAATCCTCCCCCTCATTCTGCGGTTGTCAAATCGATTATTTTTGTAATATTCATATTTAACCTAGACGGAATTTTAAGCTACGAGCGCAAGTAAAATAAATGAAGAGAATGATCGCTTTCGTTCAAATCGATTCAATGTAACGCGCGGTTTACCCTATAATCGAGGGATGAGGAAATGGAAGAAAACGAGACAAGTGTGATAAAGATGAAGTAGGTATAGAGAGAGAGAGAGAGAGAGAGAGAGAGAGAGAAAGAGAGAGAGAGAGAGAGAGAGAGAGAAATTTCCCCCTTTTTCATCTTCCATACTTCCTATATCTTCCTTTTCGTTTTTCTCTTCTCGCTGTTTCGACTTGAATATAGAATATGTTAATATAGAATATGTTAATATGCTAATATATGTTAATATAGAATATGTTAATAAAAACACAACAAAACATATTTATGTGTAAAAGATTATATATATAAATTGAATCGATATGTATATAAATTGAATTTACGGATACAACTTATGTATAGTTGCAATTGTGTTTTATGCAAATTACACAAATTATACAAGTGAATATATATGAGGCCTGTTTTTCATAAAATTTAATTTTTTGCATTTGAAATGAGACTTTATTCGATTTTTTTCTGAACATTTCAGATGCCAAGGTACGTAAAAGGAAAAAGTGTAATTCCAGGTCTAAACAAGTCTGACATAAATGCACGAACACTCTCGTGCACAAGAATGACACAAGATGCAAAACACGGAAGATATGCACGGAAGATTTACAAAGAGTAAAATATATAAATCAACGAAATAATGTATCATTTCTTTTTTTACGAGAAAAAAGTGCGATGAAAATCTGCGGAAAAATTTCAAGAGAGATTAATTCTGTTAATGAAAACAAATAATCTCGATTAAACTCCGATAAGCAATTAACTAATCAAGTGATATCCCAGATAATATAAAATTCAAAATCAAGACATCTTTAAGACGTTTTTTAGATGCTTTTCATTTAAAAAGTCTTTAAAATGTCTTATATTCCGATTTTAGACTTTGTACTATCTGGGGTTTTTACCATTTGAATAGAATTTTAATCTTCTGTTTAACATTAGAAAACACCGAAATAATTTTCAACTATTCTTATATATATTTTTATTTATAAATATCTTTTCTCACAACTTGCAAATCCTTTAACTTTTCATTATAATTACTCTTTTTCTTATAGAACATTAAAATTGGAAAATTTTTAAATTCTATTTTTGATATCAAAAGGTATTAATTTATGGAGAAATAAAGATGATTACTTTATACTTCTAAAATTAAGATATCCATAAAGAAGTTTTGTTGAAGTATTCAAAAATCTAAACAGACATCTAAATCTGAAAATAACTTTATCGGCCAATAAAAATATATAGAATGTTAAAATTAATATTAAAAATGTTTCTATATTATTATCATGTCTAAGCATCCCAATAATTTTGATAGCCCAATAAAATTGTTTTCATTGTATTTAATCAAACTTTCAGATAATTCAATAAACCGTTCTTCCCATATATGAGAAAAAGAAAATAAACTAGATTTATTATGAATTATACGATGAGATTTACTTTAAGCGTTAAATTAATTTACACAATTGCAAGTCATTGAAGATGAAGCTACGTCACGATATGATTAAATCGTACAGTCGGCAACTGTTGGTAAGCGACACTGTCGCCGTAATATCGTATTGTGCAAGCAGCGTAATGTATGCAATTCGGTGATAATGGCATTTATAATTTCGACATACATATACACACACGTTATGCCAACAGTCGAAGATAACGCTTCGTTAATTCACGATCGTTTCCTAACTATCAACGAGACCGAGAGGGGAGGGCTGTGCACGTTTTTTTCATTCTTTTTCATTAAAATCAAAATTATACACTGCTTGAATAATGAATAATGATAAGATAAATCAACGAACTTTGTTTTTTTTTTTCTATTATCACGAGATTGTCACGAGTCTTCAAGTCATAATTGATGGAAATACCTTGCAGGATACAAAAAACAGCAAACTGATAGACAATAAAATTAAACAAAATAATATATAATGTGAATTATAATGACACATGTGACAATGGACGTACGCACGAGGACAGAAGTTCTTAAAAGTTTAACGCAAATGCAAATCTCAGGTGTGAATGTGGAATGTGGAGACGAGGGTTAAAATCGTGCAATTACAAGTTTTAAACATAGATTTATTATTCATTTCTTGTGATCCGCACATTCACACAGACTCTCGGAGATTCTTGCGTCTCAATTTACGCATCAAGTTCGCTATTGTTTCTCCCTTTCTTCCTTTCTCTCTCTCTCTCTCTCTCTCTCTCTCTCTTTTATCTTTTTTTTTTCTTTTTGAGCGGCGTTCAGTAAAAATAATCTTATTCAAGCGGTAACGAATGACACTTGATTTGTGCAAATCTGGAGGTATCAAAATATTTTCTATACGTCACAAGGAAAAATGTCACCTCTACTCTTTCTCTTGCGACTCTCCATCATGGAGCGTCGCAAGTTCTTTTCTCTCAGACCTGAGGTCCCCTCCATTTAATCCTTTCTCTCTCCTAGTCCTATTTTTCCTTCTCCGTCGTACAGTCGGAAATATATTTAAGGCCGTGTTTACTTATCTCGCAACATAGGAAACCACGATGTGTGTTTGATCTTGCGTACAGTTAACTATCGGACTACCTCTCACCCGCCCCATTCTTATTGCGGCGGGATAACTTGTAAAACTTACGATTAGAGCGATCAAATTGAGAAGCGGTCGCAACGCGGTGGTTGCGGAAGGATTGCACATCGGATAAACGACATTTGAGGGAATCGTCCCGTCTCACTCGTAATCCTTCTTTCCCACCGGTTCGCCTCGCGCTTCCGGATTTTCTTGCCTTCATCGACGGCGAGAGAACGCCGCGAATCGCTCCGTAAAGCCGTATTCTTACACTAGGTACACATAGGTATCGACGATAAGTTTCATTCTCTATCGTTACACGTATAAGCTCATTACAGTTACGGAAACGTCCTAGATCCTGCTCGATGTACCGCGCGATGTGCTCTCACTCTTTCTCTCTCTCTCTCTCTTCCTCACATGTCCTCAATCTCTCGTCTCTCATCATTTCACTTAGACACACCACCACTTAGATAGACTACCAAGTTTCTCTTTGACTAGCACTCGATAATCCTACGCAATAAATTATAAACGCACGTATTCTATATATTCTTATCGGCGGCGACCTACGCTACCCGCGATTTGTGTCGCGAACATTGAAGCCAATTGTCTTTCTTTCTTCTCTTTAGTATCCCTCCTCTTATCACGACCATCGGTCGAATAAAACGGTTACGCAGCTTGGAAGAGGAAACGCTCGCGGGACATGGACGCAAAGTTTCAGTCAAAGACGCGACGAAAAGCGGAAATGGATACGTAGGATACATCCTCAATGTTTGCATCCTCGTACTGAAGAATGAAATGCAAACGGCAATTAAATTGTTCAGACACAAAGAGAACAATAAGGGACAGACATAGGTGACGAAGATCACACGTGTGTGTACGCTAAAGAAGTCGACTTCTCAGTAGTCAAGTAATCTGCAACGCAAATAACACGTTAACACTTTTTCCAAATTCGGCATCAACATTTCTCGAATAGAACAGCCTAACGAACAGCCGATCAAGTTCCAAAGTCGAGAGATGTTTGCGAAATACGCCTTTTTTATAAGTACAAGAGATTGTGATATAAATTAATAATTGTCTTCTTTTATACTGCTATCAGTAAACAGTTTCCTTTTACGTTTGTTGAGACTATTAGAATGCAGTGTGAGAAGATGATTGTGTTCCTTCATCTCTATAAAATAAAAGGCACCAAGTTTCCTTTTCCTTTTCTCTTGTTCCTTCGCAATACTCAGTTTGTTGGAGTAATGATGTGTAATTTCGAGAATTCGAGCAAAATAAAATGCGAATTAATTGATACATAAATTATCGATTCATCGCACTTAAAATGATACTCATTCTAAATTAGCAAGTCTGCTAAGTCACTCTCGCGTTTTATCATTTGTGCCGCTAAAATAATATTGCAAGTCACGTATATATTTAATACTTTGCAATGGAAAATATGACACTAACTCAGAGAATTAATCTCACGTTCGAAAGAATGTACACGCAGTCTTTCATCGCTAATAAAATTATTACGTCAGGCTACGAAGACAAAAATTTCGATTCTCGTAAGCTGCCTTCTATTTCTCTTCTATACGTTTTTCTGCGTTTCGTATGTTTCTTAGCGAATTAATAGGAATTTGGAAAGTAACTTGCGAGAATAGGATATGATACCGATGCATTTTATCATGTAAAACAAAAATAATTAAGCTACGCAATGGTACACTTTGGTTTCGTTGAAACTGCGCGATTGTATGCATTTATATATACATATGTATATATATATATATATATATATATATATATATATATATATATATATATGCATTGTAATGAATATTAAAAATATTTGACGTACATAAAAACATCTCAATCAGAAATTTCCCATAAATAACTCGTGATTATATAAAGAGACAATTTACAGTACACAATAAATCAACAGTTACACTTAAAATATGTAAATCATCAATTGCTCGATATTACAATTAATTCAATTCATAACCCTGTAGATTCTTTCCTTTTTGATTGAATGTCTTCGATGTTTAAGAAGCGGATATATAAGAATAATAATTAATTATAAATATTTGTCGTTTGAAACGTAAGATCGATTCAACTTTGTGTTCAAATAAATAAAAATCCGTGTAATGCAGCTACATGCACAGCTGCATAAACATATATATTAAGTTGCCTTAAATAATATACAATAAACAAAGCAAACTCAACATATGAAATTCTATAGCGATATTAGAGACTTACATCTAATATTTTTACAATACAAAAGATGCTATTGGAGTGCCTATGAATACAAAACATATACCGACACATATTTTTATTGTGGGCATCCTCGACCAATCTTGAAATGGCTGAGGACACTCGTATCGCGCTTATCATATATTTTGCAGTTTCTTTTTTTAACTTTAACAATCGTACGTATTTTCATCCGCTACATCTTATTAATGTATATACATCCAATCTATAAGACACACACTGTATATTCTATCAGTTAAATTAAAACAATCTTGGTACTCGCGTCCTTTCTTTCTTTACCTCTCCCATCTCTTTTCAATAAAATTTTGTACTATTCATTTAATTATACTGAGAGAATAGCAACCGACTGCAATAGACTGTTCTCAAAATGAAACTTCCACACAGAGCTCGATGTTTAATCAATAAATTACGTTAAAAAATATGAATGTCGGATATATGTGTGTAAACTTTAAAAGTTTATGTATTGTTACAGCAATCTAATCTTTCTATATTCCGGTAAGAATACTTTTGACATATTACCGTCGGCAGGGCGGATTTTTGTAATTGGTTTGCGCAGAATTTGTGCAAACTGGAATTCGCGAACATACGACGAACGTACCTTGTTCTATTTTCTTGCGTTTTCGTTACACAAATTTCGTACACAAATTGATGAACATTTTAAAGCCCACTCGATACGGTTTTCCTCGAACATCTCAGATAATCTCAGAATATTTTTATTTCATTAGTATAATAAAAATGGATATATATGCCTTAATGCACCTTTGGCATTTTATTGGCTAATCTTGTTTTAAATATGAAAAGGAAATAGAAGGAATAAAAATAAATATAAATTTATCTTAACGAGTATTAATAATACATAATTATAATAATATAATGCATATATTATCACTCTTACTTCATGCACATCGCATAGCAATTAATATATATAAAATTATATAAAAAAATTATGCTCAATAATTATAATACTCTAGAATAGAAAACCTATTCGAGTGAGCTTTTCATACATGTTCTAGCGAGGGCATGATAAATTCATGGTCCCGTATATTCTTATTTTTTTCCCAAAGATGTTTCGACTAGATTCAATTTATACTAATATACTAAAATCGTGCCAGCGATACCTTAAACCGTCATACCTGTATATGAGACAAGGCTTCGCGGAGTACAATATCTCTCTATCTTATATCACACAGACTTACTTGAATTGTATACATTGTAGGCGGTATGCAAAAATCTTCTTATATGTCATAATTGTAATTTGATGTTATACAAAATAATAATTTACGAGACTAGTGTTTTTAGTTTTTTTTTTCTTGTAGTAGGCCTGCATGCTTTCGTGCTATCCCATTTTCGTGTGCTACCACTTTACTCATAAACTAAAGAACGTAGGCACACAGTTAGCTTAACTTCATACGTTTTGGTTGACTCGCATTAGATGCATCTGAAAACCATTTTTTTTTATTTGTATCAAATAAATAATAAAAAAAAAGTAAAATTGTGATAAGAATAATAAAATATATATTAAATTACACGATCTCACCTCCATTGGATGTTGTTCCGAAACCAGTAAGTAAAGAACAATTTTGACTTTTCTAAAATAAAAAAATTATTTACTATATCATGATACAGTATAAATCAATCTGAGATTATAATAATCTTTTTAAAAAGAAGAGTTTAATTTAAATCTAAGAATTTAAATTAAAACAATCCAAAAAATAATTAAAGATAAAATGCCTAATTGCATAACATCCAAACAATCATTAATATATATATATATATATATATATATATATATATATATATTGAAGTATACTAACATCTCCCATTACAGCTATTGGTGTAGTCCCAGTTGCGAGAGCAACCTGATGTTCTATTAAATAAAACATGTATTCGTCATAAAGTAATCTGATAAGATGAAAAGATCCGAAGCTTGCTGCGCTCCTCAAAGTGAGATCCCGAATAACCATCGAGCTATGAAAGAGATATGATAAATATATATTTAATTGAAATTAAATAAAACATCCCTAGAAATGTGACAAAAAATAAAATGTACCTGTAAAATGACCACTTGAGTAGGAATTGACGTGCAGCTTTAGCAAATGTTGGCTTCTCTTCAAATGGTTTAAGCACTTGAGTCACAACTCCTTTTAACCAGATCGCCCAATCTTCCAGTGAATTTTGTTGTTGTAACGTTACTTTAAAGTCTGCTTCCAAACGTTGTACCATTCCGTAATCACATTGGCATACCCAAGATGCCTAAAACAAACAATCACAGGTATATTGACATAAATGGTAAAAAAAAAAGATTTTCTGAAAATATTTAAAAAATATCAACTTACTTGTTCTTGCACATTATGAAAATCAACACGATTTAAATCAGCTAACATTTGATTAATTTGACTAGAATTTTGAAGCACTGCTCGCGCAGCCTGTGCAAGATGATTTAATGAAGTATAGCGCCTTAAAGTTTGAGCAAAAGCTGACACTGCAGTTAACTGTAACCAACAATAAATAATTATTCTATATAACTTTTCAAAAAATTTAGAGTATTTTTGACATTCTTTTCTCTTTAACATTATTTAACAGATTTAAATAAGAGTATACCTTAATCTGCGTCATTTCCTCAGGACAGTCGGCCATTGCTGACTGTAACCAAGATTCCAATCCTTTCGCAAAATTTCGAATAGACTGTGTCAACGGACCTTGTCAAGACAAAAAAGATTAATTTAATTTGCAAATCTAAATAATATAATAATGATGAATCTTACAATAACATACTTGGTATCGGTCGCAATACATTAGGCATTAAAACATCGACTAGATTCTGATAAAATGTGTAATCCACTTTTTTGATGAAGTCTTGCACTCCCGTACACTGACACATCTGATATAATTTGGTTCTGAAAAGTAAAAGATTGTGAGTTAGGGACTTCGTAAATAAAATATAAATAATTTATAATTATAAATATAATTATAATTATTAAATTAATTATAATTATAATTATAAATAATTAAAAATAGTGAATTTATAAATAAAATACATTAAATGACTTGCGGATAAAATATTAGAAAAATAATATGCTAATTTTTTAATATAAATAATAAAATTTTTTAATATAAATAAATAAATAATAGATATAACTTAATCTCTATCTATTCTCTTGTATAATGCGAATTTCTCTAATAAATATTGTATCATACTTTGATAAATATTTCTCTTCTTCACACTCATCACCGTTATTATTGTCCTGGCTGCGCCAGAATTCTCTCCAGAGGCTCTCCACTGTGGCAAATTCCAAATTCAATATCGCATCCAAGAAAGCTTCGCAATGTTCCCTGTATATACTACGGAACGTATCAATATCTTCAAGGGTACAATCTTCAGGCAGGGATGAATCGTGACTAATGAAAATCTCCGGGAAATCAGGAATGGCACTGGTTGCTTCACCGAAATACTGATGATATTGCGGCGGTGAGGAATTACTAGAGATATTCGTGTTCGTATGGGCGTTATTTTCATAAGATGATTCCTGTTTTTGATTGACAAACTTGAACCGTTTGGCCTGAGAGTTTGCGCTCTGCTGTTGTCTCGATGTGCCATCTTCATTCAGCATGGCTAAAGGTGAGCTTGGTTTTACACGAATTCCGTAATAATGATATTTCGAGTTTCCTCTATAATAAAAAAATATGTAATATTATTTTGTAATATTACTCCAATAACACTATATTTTCTTGATTATTGTAAAGCCTTTTTACCTAGTCCCTAAACGTCTAGTTCTCAATCCTAAGAATACAGAGCGTATTAATTTCCCGAAACTAGCCGCATTCACAGGATCCAACTTGTTTTCGGAACAATGACGTAAGTAGTGATTATAGAGAGTCGATCTTGGCAGAGACACGCCATCAGCGTTTTCGTAATTCTCCAATAACCAGTGTACCTAATTAAATCGATAAAAAAATTAACATTTATATTTTTTATAGATTTATTAAAAGTATATAAAAAAACAGTACATAAAAAATACATAAAAAAAGTACATAAAAAAATAAAATAACTTTAATAAAATAATTAAAAAGATTTCAAGTAAAAAAATATTGTTGTGCGAAGAAAAGTATGTCATTGCTTTCAAAATTGCTAAAACTGTTTTTGAAATAAATTTACAATTAATGGCAAACAAAAATATATTAGTAACAATCTTTTAAAAAATCTATCAAATGCATTCATTCCTTATATTCTTCGCTAGATTTCGCGATAAAAAACTTTTAGAAATTAGATTATGCACAAAAAAAAAACTTTAGGGCGATACTTTTAAAGCAAATCAATTAATAACAGACATGCCAAAAAAATTAAAAAATAAGATTGATTAGTATGCCAGACAAGCTACGAAAACTGGAGAATCAGTTCTTTTTGGGGGCTTACAGTGGCCTGGGAGACTCTAGTGGCATGCGTCACATTTGCCGCTGTCTCTTCCACGGTGACAGTGGTACCTCCAGAATTACCGCTGATCAAGTATGTCCCGCCACCACCGCTAACCACAGCCTCCTATCAAACAACCCAACATACCAATGCCTCGTTAACCCCCCATATTAAGAGAAGGATAAGGATACTTCTCCTTGAGTACTAATTGCAATTCTGTTAACTCTTATACTAAATCTATAATACAAATTACTTCGAAAACTACGAATATTAGATCATTCGTTTATATACAGAGTGTCGGAAAAACTATGTTAATTATAATATAAATTATTTTTTTGCTTTTCGAGAGAAACTATCTTTTTACTACTTGCACTACGATTTACTGAACATATTGTTTACAGAATACATTGCAAACTTTAATGCTATAAATAATTATATGTTTTTGTTGAAACTGCAACAAAATTTGGTACAAATTTTGATGCCCCGTATAATCATGCAGAGCACAGATCCCCATGCCTGCAGCGATGAAGTGTAAATATGTATCGTCCTAAATCGATGCGTTAATCATTCAATATAAACGAAACAAATTTATTCAGCATCTAAAAGATGAAAGAGCATTCTGGAAAAAATCACAGAACATGCAAATTACCGCTGTTTCTGTTTGCGGACTGGCACGCGCAGCAGCCGCGGATATGAGCGCGTGAGTCGGGTCTCCATCTACTACACTCTGTTGAATCAAGTACGTGCCGTTGCCCTGTGATAATAGTTGTCCGGTTGTTGAGTTCGTGCCTTGCCCCGTGACCTGATTACCAACGTAAACAACATTAATATAATTCCAATCTTATCGCACTAATTTTTAATTTTTACACTTTCAAGTATTTATGTCTATTCCAACTAATGCCTGTTTCTACTGTTTAAAAAGATAATCGCTAGTGACATTTAATTAATTTAGATTAATTTGAATATTGATTCCTTTTACTAACTATTTGTTTAAGTTTAAACGTATATAAATTGAGTTTAAATTAAACGGCCAATTTTAGCCATTTAAAAGTAATTGAACTGTAATTAAAAAATATAACTAACAATCTGGGACTCTAAATCTATTTAAATTATTTTCTTTATTTGAGAAAAATTCGTAGCATGTTTGCATAGTTGTTTATTATTAATGTTTCCTTTATTCATTTTTAATTTAATAATTTTTATACAATTCTATTATTATATTTTTCACAAGCATTCACAAGACACAAGACCGTTAGAGCTGTGTGTTCGTAGTGCTGTGAATCAATATTAGACCAATCAACAATCACGAGCTATAGTAGCTTTTAAAATTATGATACATAAGTTACAAGTTTAATTAAACATTTATATTGTAATATTTGTAGAAGCCAGTTTGTAGAAATCAGCATTAAATTTGTTTATTTTTAATAGAAGTTTTATCAAATTGGATCAAGGAAAAGAAACGGGCCTAACAAAGATTAACTTTAATCTCAGTTTAACTTATTATTCCTTTCTTTTTAATCTTAAAAATTACAGAAAGAGATAAGAAATAAATGAAATTAAGTTTAAAATTAATAGATATTGATAGAAATGGATGCAATTACCTGCGCATACGTTACTGGTGTTGTTGCTGGAGTGTAGTACTGACCCGAAGCTGGAGTGTACATTGCTCCCGCCTCACCGACAGCATAAACAGGATATGTCCTGTACATAGTATTATAATGATTGTTACATAGAGTATTATGGATTATTGATAAGTAGGAGATTGCGACATTTACATCTGGCCATTCGCCGGTATATACGTGGAACCATCCCCCTCGACATATTGAACATAAGTTGGATGGGAAACTGACTCGGACCCCACTGCCTCTGCGTCGCCGGACACTGAAACAAAAAGAGGAACGTAGCTGAATGAATTTGAATAGATCATTCGTACCGATACATATAAAGCTCGCATAAACGCAATAGGCTTTATCGACGCACTGTCATAAACGTCATTTTGGAAATGTCCTTAATAACCAAATTGTCAAAAATGTCTTTGGCACTTGTCTTTGGACAAAATAAAAATGATCTCGTGAATTATGAAAACTTTAAATTATAATGTTTGTCAACAATATGTATATGCGAGATAGAATAAAATAAATCAAGTGATAGTATCGTGAAGTATTAGATACCGTTATATAAAAACACAATCCATTCATTGTTCTGGTAATTTCTACAAAATTAAAATGTATTGATAATAAAAAGGATATGTAAGACATGCTGTTTATATTCTGCCCTCACCTACAGCCGTTGTAAGGGACGCGTAGGATGGTGAGTCACTGGTGCCTAGTGTGGTAGAAGTACAGAGGTGCATGTTTTTCAGCAGCATGGAAAGGGCCAAATCTCTACTCAAATACTATAATTTTTCAAACTGATCCTTATACTCACCGCAAGTAATAAATTTGCAATTAATTTTTTGTTCTCGATATTAATTTCTACAGTTTACAGTCTACAGTGTATGACGATTGTTCGCAATTAGATTTGTATGTATTGTAAGTCATGTAAGGATCGACTTTTCGATACGAAATTAGAAAATTTATACTTAGCTATTACCTGTAACTGTTATATAGTGCGGGGAACCACTAACGATAGTGCCAGCTGATGTAGAAGCGGCGTCAGAATCCACTAATGCGTGCTGGCCTGAGTGAGTAGTATTGACTACCACTTGTGCTGTAACATGCGCTGGGGTACCTGTTGAGCCGTTGGACGAATCTGCAGCTGTTTCAAGCGGATCCTGAACCAATAACTAAATTATTATTTATAGTATGCGTGTCCTCATGGCCCACGACTCGTTTCTATATAACAGAAATAAAACAAAAAAAAAAATATATATGCCTTTTGTACGCTTGTGAATATTTATATGCCCAACATAAAATTAACTTGAATTTTATTTCAACATTTGTGTATCGTTCTTATCAGTCGCTAGGAGCAGATGGCTCAAATGTGTTATCAGATTGGACGTACGGCATCTATAAAAGTACACTGCAAACAGATGCTATAATATCTATATGCATATTGAATAATTTTTTATATATTAATATTTTGTATTTTTATTGCTCTTTCTTATTATTATAATAGTAAGAAAGAGCAATAAAGAGGAGGCAAAGTAATTGATATACAAGCTGTATTTTGCAAAGTATTGAAATTACTGTCCAGACTTTTTAGAATGATGAATAATAATCATACATCACATTGACAAAAGGCATAACACAAAAACAAGGATAATATTACTAACCTGAATGGGTTGTAGATTATTTGGACTGGAAGGATCAGGATTTGTCACGACAGTGATAAGTTGCTGGCCTCTGGCAGACTGAGTCTGTGCTCCGCTGCCACCACCACTGGAACTGGAAGTAGTAGTCACGACAACCACATTTTGCTTAGATTCCACCCCTACCGCCGTCGAGTTACCCCCACTGTTATTAGCCCCGGTGGATGCTGCTGCGAGGGCATACTGGGCTCCTGTCGTAGTCATGGCAATCACTCCTTCGCCTCTCTCTGCACCCACTGAGTCGTCGCCACCACTGCTACTACCTCTCCGCTGTTGGAGAGACGAATCTATAACAGAGATATACACATACACCATCTTACTAAATATCAATAATATCTTCCACCAGACCCAGCAGAAAGATCTTTAAGAACAGCCTGCCTACACAACTCCAAGGTCAATATCGACTTATTAAAACAAGAATATTACTTGATTCTAAAAAAACATATGTAAAATATTATTTATATATAAGATCTTTATTATTAAATATAATAATCTTACAAATATGTTTTAAATAAATTATTATATCCTACAAAATATATTTTATCCCATTAACATCACATAAAATTTATCGATAGGAATTTCAAGAGATTGTAAATTAAAATAGAAATAAGTAACACATTATAAGTAACACATTAATATTCACTCAAATCATATTTTATAAAAATAAATAAAATTCGAAACTATTCTCTGCCTACAAGATTGTCAACAAATTGTATTCATATTGAAGCGCTAATAAACCTGTCGATAAATCGAGTGCCGTTAAAGAGAGAAAGAGAAAAAGAAAAAGAAAGATCAATTCTCTGAATAAAAACTTTGCTTGTAAATGAAAAACATTGAATCAATATTACATCGTGAACCTTTTCAGAAACAAGTCGCGCGTTGTTGGAGGAATATCAAACGAGGATAAAACCCCACCAGTTCTCCGGCTGCCGTCCTAACCTATATCGCAGCAAGATCGTAATAACGCAGTTCCTCGCAGGTGTGGCGCATTCAATAATCCACAGATCAAAGGGAAGCCCCGGCAGGCTCGCGATACGAACGATACACGTCACTGCCATTATTACGCGTGTGTATCATGGTGTATCGACGCCGTGTACCTGTTGGGGCGGCAGGTACCAAACACAATGTATCAAGGGGAAGAAATCAGCCTAGAAAGAGGGGTGAGAGAAGGGAGCGCGGGACGCACCTACAGAACGGTACGCTACCCCACGCGTGACTGGACACACGGCTCGTTTTAAGGGGGTTGAAACATATCAATGAAGCCGGCCGGGATCACGAAAGCAATTAGAGAGTATTATCCTGAGTTCCATGCTGCACCCTCGCTCTTTCCGCCAAGTATGGACCGGAGCTAATAAAACGACGCACGCTACCGCGTTAATATGTTTCACGGGGGAAAGTGGCCATGCTTCTCCCCCCCCCCCATCCTCCTACACTTTATTCCCTTGTAAATTTTTTAATAAAAGATATATACGACTACTTTGTCCTTAAAAAAAAGTTCAATATGTAATTTATATTATGAGAATCTAAGATTTAATGGAGCTATATTTTGAGAAGAAAATTGTGGCATTTGTTACCTGATAGTATTGATCAGAAGAAAATTTTGTAACAGAATCCGATGTTTCTATTTTGATATATAGACATATTTGTGTTAGCTAATTAATACAGGCATTTGATAGGCATAGAAACGTACTAATATTACATCAACGTGATCCTTGCCCTAAAGTAACTTGAAAACAAAACTCATATTTACTAACGTAAATAAAAGGAAATGTTTATTACTCAAAAAGAAAATTTCGTATATAAATACAATTTTCACTAAAAATATTTATATCACCAGTATAATTGATTTCTTTGTTTCTAATGTCAGTTTCAATATAGAATTTTAATTTTGGTTTGACTTGCTATGTCTTTTTTTCAATCTCTAAAAATCAGAAAAGGATGAAGAGTAAACTAAACCGAGATAAAAATTGATAGAAACCATTGGTAGAAACTATTGGATGAGTGACACACTTTTTAGTATATCTGTCGTATTATTTCTTATTGACATATTTATCTTTATATTTAGAAGGATACCTTACATATCGTTTGCTGCAAATGTTACTGGGCTGATAGCCCATGTTCGTTACCTACACGCACGTAACGTCACAAGTACACCTGGCCTCTGTTATGCATGGTTGATGGGGAGAGACTTCTGTTCTTTCTAGTCCTTCCTATTCATACGATATATTTATTGTATCTCGCGTATTCAATTCCCCGGCGTAATTCGAGGACACGAGAAACTATTACTACAGGGGCTTGTTACAGCTAAAAAAGAAAATACTATACATGTATTATATATTTTTGCTAATATTTAATTCTCAGACCCATTATTCTATATGCACCTGGAGTCAGATAAACCCACAGGCTGAGAACTTATGCAGATGGTGAAAAGTACAACGGCAGAGATAAGGAATAGATAGCAAACAGCGAATACCAGTGAGGAAAATTTTGTATCGAGATGTGAATCATAAAAAAATTAAACGTTGCCCCAAAATCAAATTTATTATATTAAGCCCTGATTTCAGACAAACTGATTTTGAAGCTAGTCGAGAAGCTAGTAGAGATGGCTGAAAAGCCACTAACATCAGCTTAGGCCTATTAACTGCAAATCTTACAATTGGAAGATTACATTCATGTAATTGATAAGCCTATTTTAATTGGAAATCTTTGTAGCTTCTATCTTTTGATATCCCATAGGAGATACCGTGTATATAATAGGCTCACCAATGCGTTACAAATTAAGGGGGGTCTATGAAGCCAGAGATCTGCGAAGGTTTCACCCTGTTCCGCTATAACATCCAGCAAATTTTAACGTTTTTTAACGGGATCAATATATCGCACCAAGTATTGAAATCATACACAAAATCATACTATACAGCTTAGAAGAATCCCTAAAAGATTCAGGCATCGTTTCGCCCTTGTATACTCCAGCCTCAATAAAACAAATGAGAAACAATATTAAAAACCTATCATCCTACCAAGAGGTATCTTCCATGAGTCATTCCTGTTACAAACAAATTCAATTTGATGGTTGTAATTTGACAACCGGCGAGCTCTAACAGCTCGTTCGTAGAGCTGAAAAGCCTAAATCGAGTCAATTTCTTTTAAGGATAGTCCTAACCGCTTACGGACGAAGTCATCGAGAGCCAATGAACGGCGACGTCTCCGTCGGCCCGAGTTGGATCGACAACGGATGGGAGATCTGTTCATCCTTCTCATTCTCTCTCCTTTTCTCTCTCGCACTCACCTGTCTTCATGAATGGCGTGTGCTCGAACGCAGTGGCGCCCGGGCGCACTCGCGCGGCAGAACGACGTGTCCCTCCGTCGTCGTCGTCGTCGTTGTTGTTGTCGAGCGGGCGCGCTCTCTATCTCCGTCTCTCTCCCCGATACGCGCGCGCTCTCTCTCTCTCTCTCTCGCTCGCCCTCGTTGCTCCCTCGGTCTCGAAGGCAGCAGCGAGACCCGTCACCCAGGAAACCGCGCGGTAAGGCGGCTCTTAGCGCTCGCTCGCGCGTTCGTTCGTACGACGCGACGCCGGCACAAAGCGCGAAAAGAGCGGGGCGACACACTCCGACGAACCCCTACACTTTGTTGTGGACGGCTGGCCGGAGTGGTGTTGCTTGTCTGCTGCTACGGTCGCCTTGGCTACGGCATCACTGACCGCGTCACGATCAGGGCCGTGCGCGACGCACATGGCACCACCCGGATGTTTTTTTTCCTCTCCTCCTTTGTATCGTGCACCTTACGTCCCGAGGGATGCCTTCGACGGGACGAATACGCACACCGACTGCTCTCACCCTTCGCGAACGCGAATTTCACTTTTATAGTTTCTTTCTTCTCTCTCTCTCTCTCTCTCTCTCTCTCTCTCTCTCTCTCTCTTTCTTTTGAAGATGGAATTTGCGAATCCTGATTCAATTTGACATTAAAGATTTTTGTTGTTATTCCGAAAAGACACTTAGATAAATAATTCGACTTTTTTATTCTAAATTTGAGAGCTTTCTGCTATAAGCTGAGATCTGAAAAATTAAAAAAAGTCGAGAGAGAAAAGGAGAAAAAATATGATAAGTTATTCGTGATTTGAGCCGATATTCACGAATGTGTTTGTGATTTCGAAGTTAGCGCCGTGAAATTAGAGGCGCATTGCGAGATAACTTGTCGCAATTTCGAAACAGAAAACGCGATTGCGTTTCCGACTCGAGACCGCACAATCGAAGGGAGGAACGCCAATCGGTCGGCCGATAATGCACGAATCCTCTTTCGATTGCCGTCGATTATGTCGATGGCGAGAATATGGCGTCATAATGCGGCTTTTTGGCGCCATCTGTGATGCACTTACACAGACAATATGCCAATACGCCGTAAGGCGCGCTTCTTTTTTTTATTTGAAAATAAATCATTTTCATAAAAAAAATTAGCAATTTTTTTCTGGCATTTACAAACGTTGACAAATAAATATCTTTTAGTTTTACGCTCAATATTGTTAGAGCAATTACCGTAAAATTAAAAAGAAATATTAAAATTCAAAATGTGATTTCTTCATGTTACTAAATTTTAATTTATAGAATATATACTATAGAACTGTCAGTTATCAATTTATCAAGCAATATTCCTACTATGTGAATAGAATTATTAATCTTTCCTTATTTAGTCTTTAAAAAAATTTGAAATAAGTAGACAATTATAAATAAAAATTTTGTTCTAAGCGATTCTGTCGATTAACTTAATCATCGAAACTAATTTATCATAATATGTAATATCATAATATATATATATATATATATATATATATATGTATAGTTGAGATTTTAGTATTCGACATATAAAAAAATTAATTCCTTTAATAAATGACAGGAAAGACCGGATTGTTAGAGACAGTAAATTATATGCAATTACAGGTATTTATAGTGAATGAGTCTATCGATTGAATTAATCACTGATTAAATTGATCAGCCTAAATCAACAAAAATAAGACCTGCAGAGATCGGCGACTTCAATGAGTATTCACTAATTGCATCATTTATACATCATAATAAAGAAAAAAATGGAACCTAAGAGGCATATGACGTTAAGATTGGTCAATGTAAAAAAAAGAAAGAAGAAATAATAGCTTACATAGCAACGGTTTCCTAATGAAGTAGTAAGATGTGTCTGGCCAATATTCATTCGCCATTGCCGATCGAAGCCGAGAATGTTCACGGCGAAAAAATGGCAAAGCAATCAACAAAATCAGCATTTATCACGTTGATTTGTTCCTCGTGTTTTCCGCGCGCTCTCGAGTTTTCGAAAAACTTTGTGGGAAAGTGTCCAGTATCAGCGATTTCCGGAGATATCGTTTTCGCAGGATGTAACCTCCATGTATAACAAGAAGATGGTTTCGTCGCCATTGATAACAATTACGAATCGACAAAAAAAGTATTAAGCGGTATACCTGTCTCTCTTCAATACAATCTCATACACGCTCCCACGCAAGAGTTTTAAAGATGAGAAAACATTTACAATAAAATGGTTGTGATCTATGATAGCTGTTAAGATAACAATGTAATTTAGAAAACTTATCAAAATCATAATTTCTTTGATTTATCTAAAACTTCTAGTCGCACTTGGACGGAATAATGAGAGGGGAGATGTGGGTCAATCAGACCTCGATGCGAAGTTGGCTGCGGCGTTTTGAATCGATGATCGATGTGCCTGTCGCGTGCATGCGCCTCGCTCGCAATGGCGGATCGAGATATCCGCGAACCATGGACTGGAGCCAAGATCTAAAATTGAAGATATTAACATTTGTAAAACTATGCAATTTTACCCAATTACGATAATCGATTTAAAATTAAAAAAAAAATTCAGTCGAAAATCTCCGCGTATGTTTTTAGAAAATTGGATATATGTAAATCAAAAGAGATCTCATTTATCATTAGCGCGGTAGATAATAAAAATAAAATGAAACAGATAATTAAAAAATGATCGACGAGATTTAATAAATAAGAAATAATATCGATGTTTAAGTTGGAAATAAGATTTGCGATGCGACAGACCTGGGACTCCTTTCGTGCTCTTATCACCGTGTAATAAATTCGTTGCTCCCACGGCACATGCGCGAAATTGTCAGCAGTTGTCTCACGAAGGCGACTGGTGATATACTGGTGTGTTATTTGACTGTCAAAGAAAAATGATGACCTCATCGGAAACGTCGGAAGTGGAGCATCCGGACGGCACCGAAGACTCGGCGATCTTGGAGGTGAGCACCATGGCGGTTGGTAGAATCATCAAGCAGGAGAGTCGTGATGTCGACTTTGTATCCAACTGCAGCACCTCCATCGAGGGTTCCGTGGTATGTAACATAACCTGACCCACTTTGACAGTACCTTCTGTCATTCTTCGCGGGCGTCTGCTGGCCCTGAAATAATCAAGATTGAGTAATAATTAGTTACAAGTCAGACAAGAAATTTTTTTTTTATTAACTTTTTTCCAAATAAAAATTTTTTAGTTCATAATTATTTTATTGTGTAAAATAATTTGATTTTAAAAAGTTACAATATTTTATAATTTAATGTTTCTTAAAATCAACTTTTAATTTGACTGAAGTCTTTAATTTGACTGAAGAATTTAATTTTAATGTAATTTTCAAGTAAATTACTTTTTGTTGATGCAATTTTGATGTAACTAAATTAATTTTATAAACTTTAAATTTAATTAAGTTAAAAAAATAAAATAATTTAATGAAAATAATAAATTACAATTGTGATAGATAACGTTAATGCATGTGATATAATACAAAGATTTGTATAAAGCTTAGTAATACTTTGCATGACCATAACTTTGATTCCAAAAAATTTCTAATTAATATTAGAGATCAATAAATATCAAGAAGCAATCCTGTAATCTTGCAGGTGGCATCTCCTTCTATCGATAGTTTCTCCACATTGCCAGATCAGGAGATATCAGACTTCCAGATGGATTCGCGTGACTTGCAAGTGAAAGTAGACAGTCCACAAAAACACCTGGAAACTTTGGAGACTTATATTACATTCCGTATAACGACTAGAGTATGTATAACTTCATTTTCAGTATAGCTTTGACTGTCTTTAGAATTTATGCATGTACTAATTATAATCAAATAATCTTGCAGACTACACGTCCAGAATTCGAGGAAAGCGAGTATATAGTTCGCAGGCGATACAATGACTTCATTTGGTTACGCCAGAAATTAGTGGACACCTATCCAACACACATTATACCAGTAAGTTCTCATTGCTGTTTCCAATATAAACATGATATAAATTATAATTAAATGAGATTAAAAATCTGGATTCCTGAAGCAAAAAATTGTCAAACAATTGCTTCTGAATTCTGGCTTTTATTACAGCCGATGCCAGGCAAACACACATTGCTCGCCCAACTGGATCGTTATTCCAAGGAATTTATCATAGCGCGTATGAAGCTGTTGCATATATTTCTGAATAGGGTGGTGAATCATCCTATTCTCAGTTGCGACAAGAATCTCCATATCTTTCTCACAACGAAACCTGCAGTGAGTATGATGTTATCATGGCAACACTCTACCAATTTGAACTCATTTATTATGTATAGGAGTTTCTCGTTCATCGTAAAAATCGTGGGAATGTACTTGGCAAGGTGACCGACTCCTTGCAAAATATAGCAACTACTTATACGATGAAACAGCGTCATTTGGAGTTTGAACAAATTCGGGACTACTGTACAGCATTGAGTGAAAAATTGTCGGCCATAGATAAAATCAATCATCGCATACATAAAGAAAGACAAGGTGCGTACGGAAAGCATTCCTAGATATATATTGCAATAAAACAACTTTCGGTTTCACATTATACATTGTAACGCAGATTATTTATTGGAGCTCCATCAATTGCATCCTATATTTACACTGTGGGCAACCTCAGAACCAGAACTTGCGCCTATTTTATTGGCAATCGCTAAAGCGGTGGAAGCGAACACAGTAGCTCATCAGAAACTTCTGGAGAATGTTCCTAGTGACGAACGTGAATATGTGTCATACATAGAAGCGGTGAAGAATGCATTATCTCGACGTGATTCCATGCAGATCGAGTATGAATTAACAGTTGATGTATTAGCGAAAAGAAGATTAGAAAAGGATCAGGTACGAGCCTTGATTATATCTTTCTCTTTTCTTATTTCTAAATTAAGAAATTAAAAGCCATTATGCTTCTAAATATATTCATAACGATTTATAATTTTTCATGAGATATAAATGGTATAATTTAAAATTTTTAAATGTAAAAAATTAACATCTGCAATTTTATATTACTAAAAAGGAAAATAATTAGATTTGTAATTAAATTTGTAATTAAATTTAATTGTATTTATTTAGTTGGTAGGAAATCCAAGTTGCACAATTCCTGCACAAGGCTGGGGCGGATCTCTGTGGAAAGCAGAATCTCGCGATGAAAAATTAGAGAGACTTGGTCAGACTATTCCACGATTAGCCAAGCAAGCAGAGATATTGCAAGATCGCGTGGAATGCGCGAACGAGAATTTGCGAAGTGATTTTCAGAGATGGAATGTAGAGAAGCAACAAGATTTGAAGCATATGCTAATCGCGATGGCGGATCGACATATCAAACACTATCAGCAGTGCATGAATGCATGGGAGGACATTCTTACCGGCCTCAAGTTGGACGGAATCGGATCTGATATTAACGTAGGACCGCCTGTTAAGATACCCGTTTGAACTGCTAGTCTTTTCTTGTCACTCTAAAAGATATAGAATAAATATTTATTATATTATTATATATAATAAATATTTATTCTGTTATATATATATATATACACGAAAATAATACATTAGTTAAAGAGAATCTCTATTAAATAATGACACAAAGTTTATTACGATCTAAAAAAACGATTTATCGTCGGCTTCGATATTATTGCTTTGAAAGTAATTCGTTCTCTCGAAATCTCGACATAAAATTATTTAATTATAACAGTATTTGCGAACCGCAATGGACGTATTTAATGACCACAAAAGTCGCGGGCATATTTAATGTACATATAATAACTGTTATCAAAATTCTATTTGGAAAATTCGCCTTATGATACAATAATCTTGTGATAATGTAAAAAATTAAGTATAACGCATTTAGTCCTACATGCATGCAGGACAAGTTTCGACGTATACAAGAAAAATTTTCCAATGTTTCTTCTTTTTTGTTAGAGATTTAGATCGTTAATTAATTTTGGGGACCAAGTATATCGAGGCAGTTATTACCATTCTCTTTTCTCTCTCTCACTTATTTTGAATCACATTACAATACATTTATTGACAATCAGTTTAGTCACCTATATCTACTAATTACCAAAGTACAGTAGTTACCATGATAGCGTAGATAGCGTCAATGTATAGTATACAGCACTGGTAAATTTTACAAATCGGAGCAAACGCTTGCGGGAGCTTCGTTGTATCGTTAATTAGTACCTTTAATCTATATGCCTCTAAGTTATGAACAAATTGCGCCGCATTGAATCGATTCTGCTTAACAATGTGAAAAAAAGGCGTAGCGAGAATCCTATATGGCTTATACATTCCTCTGACAGCGTATTCATTATTTATGCTCGAAAAGGAAGATACTTTGCTAACAATCCTTTACAATGCGGAGTACATTTCTATACATTATGCCATGGCTCGGCGAGTTGGCAAAAATGGCGAAGTTTGTATCGATAAAATAAATTATTGTTTGCAATGAAGCGCAATGGCTCCTGCATTTTTTTCACTCCATTAAGGCGTCATTTGTACGTTCCACGTAACACTCCATCGGCGTTATGTAAAACTGTACCAGATTGTCCAGGTCGATGAGCTTAGTTATAGACTCTCCTGCAATGAATTCGATGTACGCGATTGTCTTTAAAAAGTTAAATAAATTTCTTGATGGATACTGACCTGCCAGACTCATCTCGTTATGAAGGAAACGTACGGTATGCGCGTATGGTTGTTGAATCTTTTCTCGTAATTGCGTAGCCAAACGACGGGTTGGATTCCATAATTGACTACGAAAATTCGGAATGTTTGTAATGGTTGGTTTCCAAGATTCCGGCTTTACCTCCTCCATTGGTAAAACGTCCGTTATTCTATACTGGCTCGTATCAATATTCCATGTGAATTTACATCCGACCTCGTATTGCTTTCTCTCCTGCGAACTAGATATATCATATTAATTTATTTGATGTATCATTGAGATACGCACGTTGAGATATTTCAAACGTGCAACAGTTCGTGCAAAGTAACATAAAAGGAAACGATTAGAATATAATTCGTAGGATGGGAGAATAGCATGTGTGCTTACCATTGCGTTTGGCTACATAACTCACTTGCTTGGATTTTCATTATGTGCAAACATATAATGTCGCCGCTAAGCGCGCACACGTCGATAATTTCGATATCATAGTCGCTGCAGTGCCAATACTTTTTCTTGAATCTCGTGCAGATCCAGTCTGCTATATGGTGAGAAAAAGTCTCGATATCGAAACTCAATTGTGTTATAGAAACGCACGGCACTATCTGTAAGTATTTTCATTATATCAGAAACGTGTTTTATTTTTACAAGCATTCTGTTACCGACTATTTTAAAGAAATTTACAGAAAAAAACTGAGAAAGTTTGAATATTTCTAAGCGATAAATACCAGCTTTTCTGCTTTACTATTACTAATCATCTGCATTTGAACATATCCAGAGCCGTGCACGAGCATCGGAAGTACGCATTGATAACTCACATATCCTCCTGTTTCTTCATCTACAAATTAAAAATCTTGATTTAATAACAGTTATAATCAAAACAAGGCGGAAACTATTATTTTCAAAATTAAAAACATCTAAATTTGAATATGTACCTTCCACGTCTGTGATCACTGAGATCATCTCATCGTCGAGCTCTATGTAACTCCGTTTGAATCGTGCGGTGCACTTTATTAAAGGATATTGCAAGTTATTTCTAGGAACCAACGGCGAGAAATTCGGGCAGCACTTGCCAACACGATCTCTGTGCACACTTCCATTGGACAACTGATTCTGATTCAACGGTCGCAGTACATTTTTCTCAGCTGGGAAAAAACAAATAATTTATAATTATGAATTTATATACAATTTCGTTTTCTTTCTAAGATAATACCAAAAATTATACCTGATTCTGACAAGTCGTTGGCTACGCTAATATCTTGAGCAAGATTCAATTCGTCCGTTTCGCTTTGATCTGAGTCGACCCAGTGTCTTCGTCCATTCGGCAAAACCGGCGACATTACTGGCGAGGAGGGAATCTGATGTATCGAACAAGTACCGCGATGTCTGAACTGATCGCGTATGTGCTTGAAAGGAACTATGTTTTCTGCGTCCTCCGTCTCGTCGCAAAACTCGTACTTCTTGTCGGCGAGTCGGCGTTTTCGGAATGAACTGAGTTTCTCGCAAGTCGTTTCTTGCGCCTCATCGGTAAACTCGTATGCTTTCTCCGCTTCGAGGATGAGTTTATGCGTCGCTCTCGTTGTTCTCGTCGACTGAGCCGGGATGGGCGGAGGTGAGTGCAGATTCGATCTCTTGCGTGGACTCGGATAGCGGAAAGATCTGGCGATGGGCGGTGACATCAAGCGAGACGAATATGAAGACGAGGGACTAATCGATACGGATTGCAATGGCGAGTTAATGGAAGCCACGGAGTTGTCTTGTTGCGAAGCACCAGGTTGCGGCGAGCTCGAACGCTGCTGGCTACTACCGCTATTGCGTTGGACCTGGATTCTGTGACTAGATTCCGAATTGCGAGTGCGCAGAATATCCGATGGTGGAGTGAGTATCAATGACGACCACGTAGTCATCGCCCTGAAATCGGCGGGCAGTCTCTGCGGTGTCGAGCGTGGTGAACACGACGGATGTTTCACCAGCGTGATCAGATCGCTGCCGATGTTGAGCTCTTGCGACGTATCTTCGCAGAAATCCTGTAGAATCTTGTCGCGCACCGAGATAGCCGTCTGTTCGATACCAGCCGGTCGCGACACGGGACTGTCGCTGTTATTCCGGCATTTGCATTCAGCCATGTCCGAGCATTCGCACGACTTAACATTTAAAGCGCTTGCAGTGGTAGACTTACTATTTATATCACAGACATAATCGCTTTGATTACTGCTTGAGGTATTTAATGGCAAATCGTGTCCTAACTTATCATCTAACTTAGTTGGCTCCTCTAGAAAGTCGTGCTCTAGGCTGGACTCGCATTTGGGAGATCGATCAACGCAGTCCGACGTGCTCACTTTCTCATCTGAACTCTCGTATCGTTCTGTCCTTGTCGAGTAATCCGTCTCCTCGACATCGCTCATATCCAGCGGGAGCGTGTCCGGAACTATGGAATCGTGTGCGACGCTATCTTGCTTATCGCATGTTCGCTGATTTTTCGATTTAGGTATATTTAAATCTACCCTGAGAACGTGCAAAAAGTTTCCTGTGTTGACGACCACGTGATTCCAATAATTCAGACACACTGTAGCTCTGAACTTTGGATACGGTGAGATGACTTCGTAAGTTGTATGAACCGTAAGGCCATGTTGCAAGCAATTACATCGAACACAACCATCCCAATTCGCAGCTAACTCTATATGACAAAACGTAATTCCAATTAATTTTATTATTATTGCATTATATCATATTGTGTATTCATATATATCATGCGTAAATATATTTTTCTTTCAAGGAATTATTCTTTACCTTCTCCCTCTTCCTCATATGACGCAGCGACTTTTAGGCAATCCTTGCAATTCTCAAGAGATGGTACTGTCGTTATAGTTAAATACGCTCTATCAGTCGGTTGTAAATGTAAGAAATTTGTACTATAACAGATAAATATTATTAACTTCTGTATCTTCTTTCGAAGTTTCATAATATAAAAAAATATATATACAAAATATATACCAGAGGCCGTGAATTACAAGTTTATTCCGCTCCATCGGCCATTGTGATATAACTATGTTTAATTCTCTATAAATTGTATAATTGCCAAATAACGTAACTTCGGCGACTTTGCGAGCGGCACGGTTAGGCGTAAAGGCCCACCAATGCAACAGGTATTTGTACAAAGACGTATTGCTGCTAACCTCCAGTGTATATGTATATGTAAGCAGGAACTGGCCACATTGTGTTAATCCCATAACAATGTGTCTTGCAAAACAAAAATATCTTTATCAATCATTTACATAGATTAGAATAAGAAATATTTTATATTTGTATTTATGCATGTTAACATTAGATATTTGCTTTATCAATCCATATCTTGCCTATTTCTATGAAGAAGATATTAAGCACTCTCGATAACGATTTATATTTATCCTAGCATATATAAAAATTTGAAAGATAATTTGGAACATAAGTGGGATAAGAAAAAAGTGAACAATTTGTTTCAACTTGTACTTCTTAGAAGCGTGAATAAAGCTTCTATGAAACACAAATTGAAAGATAAAAGGATTTATTTTTAAATTATTTTTGTTTTGTTTCAAGTATTTAAATATTGCAATTTATATTTCTTAGAAACTTGTTCATACTTCTCTTTTCTTCATCACATCATATTTATGTTCTGGTTTTTATTTTTGTCCCGATATTTTATTTTGTTTAAACTGGATTGCACGTAGGCTAAGAAATAGGTGTATTCATATAATAAATAATATAATAATAATAAATATATATAATATATAATAATATATAATATATAATATATATAATAAATATATATAATATATATAATAAATATATATAATATATAATAATATATAATAAAAAATATATATAATAAAAGTAGCATACCCTGCCTCGAGTGCAGACTTTGGGATTATGTGGAGGAGATGGAAATGTCGCCACTTAGGTACAATCGTAAACAATCTTTCCTCTGACGCATAATTATGCGCTGACAGACATCCTCTCATCTGTAAACAAAAATAATTCAGCCACCGATACAGGATGTCATCAACTACCTATCAAACCATCGTAACAAGAACTCTCCAAGCATGAAATAGACTTTCCGGAGGAATAAAAAATTCAGCTGACACGTCAGGAATTCCCTTAAGATACTAAAAAGGAAAAATCTAAAACTTATGCTATCCACAGGGTGGGGGAGGATCGTGGAGTGTCTTTCATCACGAGTCTTTCGCGAACATGAGATTTTCTCAGATAGAACGTGCTAAAATCTTCGCGAAGAACCTCTTGTATCTACTAGTCATCAGACAAGAAATTATTCTTGACAGCTCAAGCTGTACGACGCCTTCGCGTAGGGATTCACATCAGGGGCTGCGGGATTCAAGTCGGCCTACCTCCCTGATCAGCAGCTTCTGCAGGAGGTTCCGCTTGCTGCGGCGGTGCGACGGGCACGGCTTGCGTCCCACCACGACGTACTCCGACTTTTCCGACGTAATGTCAGAGAAACACTCATTGCAGCAGTCTGAGGTAGTGTCGGAAGACGACGCGTCCGCCATTTTTAAATAACCTCGCACGGCTCGTGGCGTCGATTACGTACGTACGCTCGCGTAGAACGCGTACGATGTATAGTTCATGTACGCTCGCCTCGGCGGCGAATGATGAAAAGGGGTCGCAAGGATCGCTTCGGCTCTGATTCCCCTCACTCGCATAAACGTTCACGAACACATGCGCAGGACGCAACGCGTGCGCGTCATGTCGCGTCGCTCTACAAGCGTCCACGTATTATTACTTGACGCGCGATCTGACAGCTCCTTATCACGTCAGGAAACACGTTGTTCCCGCAATTTGCTTCCTTGATAGTCGCGAACGCGAATGTGGTAACTTTTTAATCACGTTTCCGTAAATTTTTCTCCTGATTCTCTTGCTGCGGGATTTTGTTCTCGCCGTATATGAGATTTTACAGTGTTATTTACAGTGTTAATTTTTTTTTAGTCCTGTTATTCTTTTGTCAATATATGGCTTCTAAACAAATGCCTGAGCGAGTATTGATAACGAGTATATTTACATTTTACATTCGTATCTACATGTGAAAATAAATTATCCTCTCTTGCGGAGGAGGAAAATGAAAACATCTGCTCATATGTTATTAATATTTAACAGAATACACACACATATATGCATGCAATACATACTTACAAACTTACTATTCTGATATTTTTTTTGTAAAAAGAACTAACGTAAAAAGAACTAAATATAGAATTAATTAAATTACGTTTATGTAAATCTGTTTATTTCTTGCAAAAGAAAAAAATAACTTGCTTATAATTTAATGGAATAATACACACATACTTAAAGTCATTTCGAATATTTTATTTTTTGATACGAAAAATATCTGAAAAATAATCGAATTTAAAAATAATTAAATTACGTTTATATAAATTTGTTAGTTTCTTATGGAGAAAAAGAAAGAAAGCTTTCTCATACATATATTTTATTCTGCAGATTCAGCAGATTAAATGAGAACATTCTTGAAATCGTTAAATATTCTACTTTTTAATACAAGAAAAATCTTTGCAAAGATGATGTAATTTAAGAATAATATTAAATTACATTTACATCTCAATTTTTTGCAGAGAACAGAATGAAAATAATTTTCTCTTATTACCTAATTTATCCTATATTAATAATATATTTAGCAGAATGATGACACAAGATAATTTTAAATGTTTTCTTTTCAGATACGAAAAGAAGATCTAGGATAATCGTTTAAGGATTCTTTTATTATGATTTATTGTGATTAAAATAAAATGGACGTCAGATTGGATGATAAACTGTCTGCATTGCAGCAAATAAACCAGCATAAACTTGTGAGAATACTGGATAATATTCCAGGCACAAAAGATCTGATAATAGAACAAAAATTAATGAAAATACTGGATAGTTTTGTAGGAGTGACTGTGTTAAAGTAAACACTCTTCCATTTTAACATACATATCTATGTACTAATCCCATTATTGCAATTTCAATAACTGCATCATTTTATTTGTAGACGATATGGAGTAGACAAGATTTATAAAATGGAGGAAGGGCTGAAGCCATCAAATAGTCAACGTGTATTCTTAGTATCTAATAGTTTGATCGCGTGCAAGAGAGTTCTAGATCAAATACATTCCGAAATATCTCCTATTAGCAAACCACACGTCGAATCATGTCACCATTTGCTGGTCGTGCCGTTCGTTCCTCCTGTGTTATACAATCTAGTCGAAGAGGAAGGTCAGGAAATTACGCCAACATTATCATTACTGTTCTCTTTATCTTTATAATCTAAACGTTAAATCGTTTCAGGTTTGGCTGAGCTGATTACGTTGCGAACGTTATCTATAGAATTTATAAGACTGGATGGAAACGTTTTATCCTTGGAAAATCCGATGTTCGTCGATCTTTACTATCACAAAGACATCAGTCTTCTGCGAGCATTAGCTCGCAACCTGTGGTCATTGCAGCTAATACTCGGCTCGCCGAGACTCTCGCTTTTTCTTGGCAAGCACAGCCAGCAACTAAACAAATTGATGGAAACTATGGAACAGAGTTTGGGCTCGTCTAGTCTGGAAAACGAGGTCGGCGCTCTGATCGTGGTGGACAGGAGTTTCGATCTGGTTACGACACTTTTGATGCCCGTAACATATGCAGGCTTGTTAAACGAAGTCATTGAAGTGAACGTCAGCACGGCGACGTTAGAAAAATCTCAAACCAAATTGGATCCGAATAAGGATCAAATCTATGGGGAAGTAAGAGACACACCTTGCAGCGACGTTTTCCCAATTCTACACGAGAAGGCTAAATCACTTAAATGTATTTATTTTTATCGCTAATTATTCTATTTCTCATTCGATTGATGTTTTAATACTGGCTAATATATCAGCCGAACAGGAGGCAATACAGACAATGAAATTGTCAGAGATGGAAAGATATGTGTCGACGAGATTGCAAAAGACCAGAGATATGACTCGGCAATTGGCATTTCATATATCCGCATGCCAGGCTATCGCGGATAAACTAGGCTCCGAATTTCAAGCCTTGCGAACGATTGAGAAACTCATGCTCGATTGCAAAGATCGAAAAGAATGTCTGAACTATATTGAGAGATATATGGGTACGTCAAAATTAATAACATTAACAATTATATCAGAAATTAATTAAAATTAAAACATAAAATACTTCTTTGTGCAGACGAGCAAGAGCTACGATGTTTACGTCTTTTGTGCTTGTTGTCTATTACTACGGATGGCATTACACCGAGCGAGCTTGAAAATATCCAGAGACTTCATCTTCATACCCATGGTTATCAGCATATTCCGCTGTTTTACAAACTACAAACAGTTGGCTTACTAAAGCATAGAAACGAATACACTTTACATAAGTTGCCCAACTGGAACAGCGAGTGGAGCAGCAACGCGCAAAAATTGAAGATATTGCCTAGTTATCTCAAACGATCCGATCAGAACAGTCGTACTTGTCCTAGTTATGTGTTCAACAATGCTTATATACCGGCGATAGTAAGTATTCTGTTCTTCCGTATTATAAATCATTCAATATATAATCGTGTGAAATTAATATCACTTAACATCTTACAGGCACAAATACTAAATATCGTGTCGAATCAAGAGAAAGATCCTCGCAGCTTTGAGGATTTGACGAACTTATCAAACTGTGTCGTAAGTGGTCAAAAGGGTGCATTATCGCCAAAGATGGTTGTCATTTGCGTGATAGGAGGTATTACCTGCGCGGAAATAGCGGCTTGCCGACTCGTAGAGAAATCTATGGGAATACGTCTCGTTCTTGCGTCCGACACTATTTTAACGGGTAACAAGTTGATCCAGAGGATACAAAAAATATGAAGATTCACATCTGACATCCATCAGGAATGTAAAAATATTGTAATCTTTTTGTATAATAGACAAAAGATTGTACATATTTGTTTTACAATACCTCTTTGCACATATGGCGATTGCGGGAGAAAACGCGAGTAATTCTGCAATGTATTAATACAATACGATTGCTGTCTTTATGTCATCAGTATTATTTATGCATGGAGATTTAAATGTTACAATGATTTGACATCCAAATCTTATTTTGCTTTGTATTATTATGCGATTAATAATTGCGATTCTCCTCTCGATTACGATCACGATCGCGATCGCGATCGCGCCTCTGCCGGCCCCAATCTTGTCCTTGTCGATTATAATTCTGACGATCACGGAAATTGCCTTGGTTTCCTCTTGAAAAGAAGTTACCTATAAAAATTATTTTGTTATTATAAAATAGAAAACGCATAATTTTTATGGATTCATTACATGACAAATAACATATACAAATATAGTGAGCGTAAATGAAGAACACTTGATTTTTGTAAAAAACTTACGTTTGTTTGAATGAACTTCCAGATATTAATTTCTTTGTTAACATGTTTTTACAGCAAAGTATTTTAAATACTTGAAAAAGTAAATAAATATGAGTGTCTTGAATGACAAAAGAATTAAAAGATATTTATATAATTATACATCTGATCTGAATATCTTTTTATTAGCTCTCTCTTTTTTTAATGTGTACAAATTTATTTATAAAGTCAAAGTCAGAGTCCAGGTCGAGTCAGGTCGGAACAGGTCAGGTCAGACTTGTTAAAAAGATACGAAGTAATATATATAAGAAATAGAGATAGAAAAAAGAAATAGAGATTTTATATATATAAATAAAAGAAATAAAAACAATTTATTTGAATAAAATATTGTTATATAATAGGTATAATATATGAATGTGTTATCGTAAACAAATTTATCTATTTGTTAAGCAATTTTGATAATAGCATTCAAACTAATGATCTCTATTATTAAAAAAATTTGATTCGTCTACCTTGCTTCATTTCAAAGATGCGCTCGTTCGAATCTACAAAATTGTTTACTTTATCCGTCAATTGCAGAGCCAGCGATTGAAGACGGCTCGGTTCGCTGCGATGCATAACTACAGTTCCAGTTGGATCGTCCAAAGATGCCTAAATTTATGAAAAGAGGAAATATATATGAATTAAACAGAACATTACGTAAATCATTATAAAATATATATATATATATATATGCATATATATATATATATATATCTGCATATATATATATATCTGCATAATACCATAAGTTCTTCGTTAATGATCATTTTACTAATAATCGAATGAACTATTGGTCGCTTTAGTTGGAACATGTCAGCAAGTTTAGGCATTGAGATTGAATCATATACATGCGAGTATGTAAATAGATAAGTCCTTAATGCCTCTTCCTTGATTAATCGCGTTAACATAGCTCGTACTTTATCCGCTTGATGGAAAAGATCCCAAACCTATTTTGATAAAAATAATTATTACTTGTACTTTTATATAAAAGAAAAAAACAAGAAATTATTAATATATATTACTTGTACCTTTGCATTCATCTTTTCGTTTATAATATAATTGTTACAAGCGGACCAATTCCCATTACGCATTGCTTTCGCGGCAGCAACAACATGTTCTCTCATAGATTCTGGAGGTCCAACTAATGACTGACGTTCGCTAGACCTTAATTGTTGATAGAATGTCTTTGAGATCATTCTTCGTCTCGCGTCAAATTCGTGTGCTAAAATTTATATTAATTTATATAAATTTATATTAATTTGTCATATGTATTAAACTTCGAAAAAATTATTTATAAAATATATATATATTTAATCACATCAATCTGAAAAATGACATTCAGCGTAAAAGACATACCAGCCATATACGGAATTTCGATAAGCATTGCTGAAACAAGATACACACATTCCAAAAGTTCCAAATTAATATGCATGTGGAAAGGCATTTGTCTTTGTTTTTCAATCTTTTCCTGCTCCTTGCTACGCTCATGTTGCCGTTGCGGAAGCAAACCTTGTGCCAAAAGTTCCTTCACTTTGCCTGTTACCATTAAATCTACCAAGCAGTTGTGCGCATCTTTAATATTTGCATGACGGAATGCACATAATCCTAAATGGGCTATCGTACGATTATATAAAATCTACAAAAACATAATAATTATTATATATTTTGATAAGATAAAAATAAACATATGTACGCATTTGTAAAACCTGTGTTGCTGGATCAGAATGTTGAATAGTTTCCTGGAGATGCGACATCAAGATTAAATCGCGAGCTTGGAACCAGTTATCGTGAAGAGCATGGTGATAAATGTGCGAAAGAATCGCGCGAGTTCTTAATCGATCGGTGTTATCGTGGGCATACACGTATTTGCATAATTTCTCCATAACTTGCACGGATGTGATTGCATCTGATCCCAATTCACCCTAATTGATATTGGTATTTGATATTTTTGACAAATTAATAAAACAAAAGAATTTTGTGCACGTATAATTACTTTGCGAGATTTACCTCCTTTTGCTTGAGAACATTTGAGTCGAATTTATAATACAAGTGCTCAATTTTACGCAAATACACGCGACAAAGTTCAGATACGGTTCCTTGTCTCTCCAAGTATTCTTGCACTTTATCAATTATGGCAGCAACTTGCTTCTCATCTTTCAATCTATGATAGGTAGATATTTTATTGTGCGAAAAATAATAATTATAGAAATGTACCGCGTAATTTCTCGCGTAAATATTACCTTTCTACGTATTCGTTACTGTGTGGATCGCATTCCTTCAGCAACTTTGTGAATTCCTCATCGAGACGTTCTACCAATGTCAATACACAACCGTGTATTTTGTATGGTGTTGTTTCGAACTCCTCCATTTCTTCTGCTATTGTTTCCGCTATTACCATATCTAAGTTGCTTAACAGCATGTCCAGCATTTCAGTAATACGCTCCAGTATTCTGTAATAAAAATGTGTGTTTATCTATTTATCTAGTTATTTTAAAATTCTATATTTTAAAGTTTATGAATTTATATAGACACATGTATTGTTTTCAAAAATACGTACTTAGACCAATACTCCGGTTTCATAGCATCAGAAACCTTCGGATTGTAATCAAATATGGAAGATACAATGGAAAATTTAATCTTAACGGCCACAGCTGGGCCTAAATTATGCGCGTCGGCTATTAGTTGCAACTCGTGTAAAAGTTCTATTTGCTCACGTCTGTCCGTGCGCTTTTTACCACGAGCTGCAATTATCTCAGAGAGCTTCTTTAGCACAGCACTGATATTGATTTCTGCGTCTTTGGCGAACATCTTCGGCTTCTCGGAGGGAATAGCCACGCCGCCTTTGACGGTTTCCCATTCTCCTTCGCCATCGTCTTCGTCACGTTTCTTCTTTCGCTCCTTTTCTTTGCGTTCTTTGCGTTGTTCTTTCCTCTTTGCTTTATCCTCATCTTCTTCTTGAGCTGTAGCTCTAATTAAAAAAAAAGTTACACAATATAAATTTATTCTGTCATTAAATAAAAATGAAAGACTAAAAGAGAAAGAGATTGTACTTTTTAATAAAACGTTCACGAATGTTTTGATATTGCCCTTCATCATCACTACTTGTGCTCTCACTGTCTGAATCACTACCCCAGTCAGATTCGCTCTCACTACCCTCTTCACCATCAGTTGTGGCTTTCTGCAAGGCAACATTGCAAGAAAATAAATTTATATCAAATCATTTTAATCAATCTCTAATGTTGGTTTTGATTTTATAAAAAAAAAACCTTGAACTTGGACACATCGGGTTCACTTGCTTCAGATCCAGCCTTCTTGAAAGCTACAGCACTATCTTCTTCCTCTTCGGATTCTAAAACTTCTTCAGCTGAAATGGAAACAATCCATTCTTTTTTTTATTTTGGAAAGATTTAAAGTTGAAGCATTTGTAATATTTCCTGTAGTAATCACCTTTCTCTTCCTCTTCATCATCATCTTGATCGGGATTCTCCCTGAATTTGCCAATGTCCTCTTCAAAGTCCTTGTTATACTTCCGTAGTTTTTGCCGCAATGTCGAAAGCGATTTGGAATTATTCTTAGACATATTTTTGCGTCCATCACGATCTTCCCATACTTCGTTAATAAAGTCTTCCATTTCTACCAGACATCTAACATAAAATCGTGGCGTTTGTCCAAGTTCCTCTTTTGTAATTACAGGTAAAGCTTTCTGATAAGCTCGCATCAAATCTTCGAAACCTAGAATAATAAAGATGTTTATTAAACTAAAATTTTCAATCATAATCAAGAGATTTATAAAGGAATGTATATTAATTATATATATTTATAATATATATTCAATCTATGTTAATCTATGTTAATTTTCAATTAAATCATCATAAAAGATCTACAAGTTAAAATTACATACTAGTTAACATGCTGCTCATATCCTTAATCTTCTTATAATTCCTGATGAGTTTTATAAGATTTGCAATCTCCTCATATCTCTTTTCCTTTGTGGAGCGTACAACACGCTTCGTTTCTTCTTCATCATCGCTAAACTATAAAAGCATATTTTATATTATTTCACAAGAATATCATATAGCAGGGGATATTGTTAAAAGAATGTTTATTCCAATCCGATACATACAGTGAAAGCTGTCGCTGGCGCCCTTTGCACCTGCTCTTCCTCAGATGCACTATCGGATTCAGAATCCGAGCCAGTTGCGAAGAAACGACTCATGATGACAAATATTCTGCAATAATCAAGCAAAATGTAATAAATAATGCATTTACACTTCTAAATTAGACTTAAAAATACTTAACCTCTAGTCTGTAACTATAATGGATCAATGAATATACGAATCATAAAAATAATTCAAGCGTATAACGTGCAAGAAACGAAAATAAAAATGTCACACTTCTAATAAATATCGAGTACAACATGACAAAAACTAACAATTTCGAAACCGCAAGGACCGCATGTCTGATGTGTCAGTCTGATTCCGCATATGTCGCGATATATTCTTACTTTGTTAAAAATAATCACCTTACATCAAGAGACACGCGCGACGTAAATTCGGACGATAAAAGGTGCAGTCCGTGAAAAAAATACAAAATTACCAATATTTTTCCTCGTGAGTTTGGGCACGTCGCGAGGTTAAACACCAGACCACCCACTTCAGAGAATACGGCGACACCGAAAGGAGGGTCACGTGACACAGTTCCTTGGCTATATTTTGCCTACGTTTCAATATTCACTGCCAGTACTGAAAATCTATAATATACGTGACCTGAACTATATATTTTCAGTACTGGCAGTGAATATCGGAACGCAGCCTTTGTGACTATCAAATGAGTCGGTAGATAAGTAAACTCAATAAAAGATAATGATATTAGTAACGATAGAAACAATTAATTTACGCTTAATAGCAATACAAAATTATTATTTTGTAAAAAGGGAAAAAAATGATATCAAATATGTCTTAAAGAAATACTAAAAAATAAAACTAACATATTGTTTAAATAAGCATAAGTTAAAAAAGTTTGTATAATGTAAATGTTTAAATTTTCTATAGAAAAGTAATGATATAAAAAATTGTGCTAACTTCAATATTAAAATAAATATTTGTTTATATTTATAAACATATAACTTTTTAATAAACTTTGCTGAATAAAATTATAAACTTAGCTGAATGAAATTATGTGCAATATCTATGATATTTTAGCGCGTGTTTCTAAAGAAATCTCTAAAATAGAGAAAATTACTGAAATGAACGCATTTGTAAAGAAATAGAATAGAATTCTTATTTTATAATTATTTTTTTATAGCAATGATAGACCTCAGAAACGAAATTAAATAGTGACTGTTAGAAGTTTTAACACGTAGTTATGATGTTTAATTGATTATAAGATTAATATATATAAAGCAAAATTAGAATAAAAATAAAGTTTTATATATAAATTTTAGATATTTACATATATGTATATAAAAACTTTCTTAATAATTTTAGATTAAATATTAGTCTTAAATAATTTTTTATTTAAAAAATTTTGACAGTAACTTCTCATATATAAATTTCTCATAATAGAATTAAACGATTTCTAAACAATGTGACTTTGATTTATTAAATATATTTATCAAATGTTTATTGATAAATTCGAAAGTTTTAGTCACTTTGGCTAGGCAGTATATATTAGAAATATCAGTATGTTAAAAACAATAATAAATTGACAAACGAAGACAAGCAAGATAAGAGACGAAAAAAGACTCTATATTTTTGAACTTAAATATTACATTGTAGAAAAGATTTTACATTATAAAAGATATAATATAGCCATTTTAAATATACAACGTCAATTTTAATTTGACAATTTTTACAAAAGACTTATAAAATATTTTAAAACATATATACTTTTTCAATGGCTCTGTCTCCTGAAGATCCGCATTCTTACGCAAGACCAGGTATTTTATAATAGCTATATAAAATATTACAATACATTAGAAATTTATTTATAATTAGCTATATAAAAATTATTACAAGACATTAGAAATTAGTATTTCTTTTTGAAAAAATTTAAATAAGAAAAACTTAGCTCATTAGCATGTGTGTTGAAAGATGAAATTATCACAAATATTTTCAAATTTTTAATAAATATGTAATTTTTTAAATTAAATTTTTATAAATTTAATTAATTTATAATAGTTTGCGTATTTTCTTAAATGCATTATGTTAAATTTAAAATAAAAATCTAAAATTCGTGACAATCGGAACTTAGCCTTTCGATGCTGTAACTTAGTAACGACCTTACGGAACATATCGTTAAATTTATTTTAAAAATTATATCACACGTAATTATTCTTTCTGTTTCTATAATGATTGTAGATATAATTAAATTATTTTTTTATATGTACTTATATTAGTATATTTATATTAGTATATTTTTCCTATTTTTTTCTATAAGGTTCTCATAATTTCTTATATTATTTTAATTACTAGATCTTGCATTTGTAACTGACATTCACTTAGAATTGAAAGTGAATTTTCAAGAACAAATTCTTAAGGGCAAAGCTGTATTAACTGTAGAAAGGAAACCTTCAATTTCCGAAATAGTAAGTGAACGATTTTTTTTTTATCAAAAACATTTTGTTTATTGTCAGTATTCAATACAGAGCAATTAGATTTTAGATAGTCATAAACTTTTTATATGGAGTGTTAAGTCTTTACATCCTGCCACTAATTTAACATATGAAATTGGACATGAGAGCCGTTTTGGAAGTAAATTTACCATTAACTTACCAGAACCGATTCATGAAACTGATACACGGTAAATATAAAACATTTAATAAAAATTACAAATATTAAGAATCAATATTTATCGATATGATAGTATTTATAATAGTATTGACATTTTATGATGATTTTTAGATATAAAATTGAGATTGAATATCAGACAAGTAAAAATTCTCCTGCCTTGCATTGGTTGACATCTTACCAAACTGCCAATCGTACGCATCCTTTTTTAATATCTAACTGCAAGGTAAATATAATTTTGGTATATTAAAAATGTATTGCAAAATTGTATAAAAATGTTTATAATTTTAGTTTGCACGCGCTAGAGCTATGTTCCCCTGTCAAGATACACCATCTAATAAATTCACGTATTCTGCCAAGGTAAAAATTTAAGTTTGCAGTATTTATATATATATATATATATATATATATTTATATATATTTTATTTAAATAAAAGGGTATCCGATCGATGATATTTTTAACAATAATTATACAACATAAGTAAAAAGTAAAAGCATTCTCATAAGCATTACTTATGAGAAAATATATGTTTATATTTTTTTATATATTACTGTAAAACAGAAATTATTTAATTATTGATGTGAATTTGTATTCATTAGATTTTTGTACCATCGGGTTTCGTGGTTTTAATGTCTGCGCTTTTAGAAAATATATTGTCTTATTCAACCAGAGAAAATCTATTCGAATATTTTCAAACAATACAAGTACCCTCTTACGCGGTAGCTATTGCGGTAGGTTCATTAAAAATAATACATATTAGCGAAGATATTGCTGTTTTTACCGAACCTAAGTATATACAAGAAATTGGAAAATCGTTTTGCAAAGTCGAACGCATGATACAGGTTGCCAAACAATTGTGTGGTCCTTATCGCTGGGGTAAGATATAAAAAAAGATTTGCTTAAAGGATTATATATTATAATTTTCATTTTTCTTTCATTGTTATATATTGATATTATGTAATTATATATTAAATATTATATAATTAAAATAATATTTGCAGGTAGATTTGATATATGCGTGCTACCACCATGCATCGGGGAATTCCAAATAGAATGTCCTTGTGTGGCATTTGTATCTCCATTTTTACTTAGTGGGGATCTTTCTATAATTAGTCCAATCGCTCGGAACATTTCTCAGAGTTGGGCGGGACTTTTAGTTACGTGTGCAAATTATGAACATATGTGGTTGAATGAAAGTTTCGCTATATTTATTTATAGAAAAATTGTATGCATTCTCCTTGGCGAAGAAATGAAGCTGTTTCTAGAGATGAAAAGTCGGCATAAGATAAAAAGAAAAGTAAACTGTTATTTTTAATTAGAAAAATGCTAAAATAAATATAGCATACTACTAAATATTAATTTATATATCATATATATAACACTTTTGCATGTTCTCTGGATTATTTTTAGAAATTTTATTACTGTTATAGATTTCAATGTTAAGAAACATGGAACGAGTAAAGAATCTGGTACCTACATTGACAGATATGCTTCCTGAAAATGAAACTAAATATGTGTTTTATGAAATAGGATATGCACTCCTAGAACATATACAATCTGTATTAGGAGGATCAGAAATATTCGAGCCATTTCTTAAATCTTATTTAGATAAGTTTACGTTCAAGAGTATAAAGACTGATGATTGGAAAAAGTATCTATATGAATATTTCTCTGATAAAACCGAGGTAATGTATATTTTACACAAATAAATTAGAATTTCGCCAGTATTATTTATAGCATTACAAATAATTATCTTTCTACTACCTATTGTTTTTAGCTGTTGAATAATATTGACTGGGACATGTGGTTCTCGAAGATATCTATACTTCAAGATATACTCAATAAGACATATAACATTGAATTTGAAAAAAAATGTTTTGACTTAGTAGACAAATTTATTAACTGGGATGAAAAGTCAGAAAACTTGTTGCGGCTTGCTTTATCCTCGGATATAACACAGCTCAATGATCTTCAGAAAACAATATTTTTGGCTAAACTTTATGCATCGCCTTCAGTTTTGTCGTCAGAAAAATTAACTTACATGTCGTATCTGTATCACTTCGACAATCATTGTTATAAAATACGGTATATATTCTACGTTTAGGCTGAATTATAAATATGTAATGTAAAGTCATATTTTATAGGTAACGTCATATTTTATAGGTATGTTTGGATACTTTTGGGCATCAAAAGTCGATGGAATAATTTGGACGTTAATAGACTTTTGGAATTTACCATTGACTGCTGTACACCAAAATTTATTTGTGCTTTATATCAAGATTTATATAAATGGAAAGAAATGCGCAACATAGCAACACTGTCATATTTATGTAATAACCATAAGTTGTCTAATGAAACCAAGGAAAAATTAAATTTAATTCTTCATACAAATGAATAATTATGAAAAAAAATTTTTTTATATTTTTTATATTTATATTGTTGCAATTTTACTAATATTATTAATAAAATAATTATAAATGTACATTAACTGTATTTTCATGTTATCTATTATAATATAATTATATATTATATAGTTATAATATAATTATTTTATTATTATACACAATTTTTAATTACATAATTTAATATTACATAATTAAATTATTATATATAATATGGCGAAAAACTGTTATTTAAAATGTTATTTAAAATTATATTCTTTATAAAAAATATTTTAAAAAAACTTATACAATTAACCAAACAATAATACAACAATTTTTATAACGTACAAAACAATAACAATAAAACAATAAAACAATTTTTATACCGTATACATTTTTTGCAGATAATTTGTTGGATACCAATTACTAAGAACTGCCATCGAAAATAATTAGGTTATAAGATAACATGAAATAAGAAAATATAGTTAATATACATTTTATAATTGTTTTATTAATAATATTAGTAAAATTGCAACAATATAAATGTAAAAATTAAAAAATTTTTTTTTTTTTATAATTAAATAAAATTTTTCTTTTAATTTGAAAATTTTTATTTCTTTTAAATTTTAAAATATTTTTAAATATATTGTATAATATATACTGTGCACTATTTTATTATGATATATTATTTTCAGAGTAGGTTAATTCTTATGCTAGCTGAATATATTTCTTTTTTTTTTTATTTATGAGAGTTTAAATTTTTCTTTTTCTATCTATTTTTATTAACATCTGATAATTTTTATCTGGTAATTTTAATGCTTTGTCTGTGGATATGAAGTTAGGATTTCAATTAATTTGCAATATTAATTTTTTGACTTATTATTATAAAAATATATTTTTAAATAATACATATTTTTTACAATGCAATAATCATATTATTTAAAAAATATATTTTTTTATCATTGGATAATTAAGCTTGAATAATAACAAAAAGTATAATTATTAGATAAAAATTGATTATTATCGTGTCATAAATAAAGGTACATCCACGAAACATCAGAGTAACAATAAAAAAATTGTTCTAATTAAATTTTTATCTGACCAATTATTTTTAATTAATCTACTTATCAATATTAGTTAAAAATTACTTATAATTCGACTTTGTGACTCGTCAAGTTCGAGTCTGTTCCATCTAGGCTACGGTCAATGTAACTCTATAGATGCTTCGAAGCATTTGATTGTTCAATCAAAACAAAGAATTTTACTAGCGCATCAATTAAAAACGTTTCAAAGCATTTGTAGTAAACCCCCGTAGGGGAGCGTCCCGTTTGACCACGTTGCGATTGACTACAGCCACTCACAGCGGCCGATGCCTAGAGATTTTCTTCTGTTCAAATGTTACGACTGGCTGGTCAATTGCAACGTGATCAAATGGGCCCTACTCTACCGTAGTAGCGAAAAATATTCTCATTCATGATTTCAATATGCTGTTAGATATGCGTCTGTAGGTACATACATTCTATTGGTCTGTTTTTGGTAACGGAACTAGTGTACACTTGTACTTAAAATGAATGAGATATATAAAGTCTATTCTTTTCGGCTGAACTGCAAGAAGTTTATACCTGTTATTGAAGTTTGACAAAAGCGAGAAAGTTTAATGCAATTCCAATGTGGAAAACAAACCTCATTTGATGCTTATACCTTCGCGAGCATCGTTGTTCCTTGTTTACTATTCGATGAACAACGAAGATAAAACAATTCTAAGAACTTGCGAACATCAAATGGAACAGACTTTTTGTTTACGAAATCGCTGTCATGACGTATGGATTATTTGCGCGGGAACAATAATTCTGCGTTCATAAACTTTTATAGGATATAAAATCAACGATGCTTGGTGCAAATGTAAAGCTCTGAGTTGGTGGCAGATTGATACAGAAAAGATATCTGCAAAATCGCTACGAATACACGCAGTCATGCAGAAACGACAATTATCACGAAAAAAGGTATTGAAAATGTGTATTATATACATATTTGTGTTTGCATATCATTATTGATTCATCATTGTTAGATAAGGCGAATTTTTTAACTATAATGCTACTTTTATAGAGCAAAGCATTTGCGCATAATACGATTTATTAATCGATGAATTAAAAAATTCGTCTATATTCTATCTTTTCTTATAAAATGATACTTTGATATGTCATCTTTGATTTTGAATTCTGTAATAGTCAGTATGCTTGATATAATTAAATAGAAAATAGGAATGTAATTTATATTTTTTCACATGAGAATTAGGCTATTTTTTTCTATAATTAATGAGCATAACTTTCCTCGTTTGTAGATTTTTACCACTAACGATGCCGATAAATCTCAGAAGAAAATATTATCATTCTTTACAAAAATTCCAAAAGCTGTTGTAAGTAATGATAAAGTTGTACCGGATACAAATTCTTTATCTCAAGTATCAATTGGGAAAAAAAGAAAGGAAAGAGATAGCTCACTTGAGGAAGATACCTTAATGAGAGTCGAGAAGAAATGTAATGTGGATAAAAAGTCATTGAAGGATTCTTGGACTGACAATGCAGAAAGTCTTATTGAATCACATGAGGATTCAGTGATATTATCTGTATCAAATAATTTAGAAGATTCATGTAATAATTCTAAGGAGAATAAACTGATGTGTAAGAATACATCTCTAGTTGTTAAAAATGAGGGAAATGCTACATTAATGGGAAAAAGTGAGCAGAATGTAAACATTCTACAAAATTCTACTAATATTGGGCATAAGACAAATGTTTTGAATCTTACTCATAGTGACAATCATATTCTTAAAGAAACGCAAGACTTAAATACTCTTGCTTTGAAGTCTTTATCTGCTATAGAAACACCTAAACATGACAAGACTAAATCACATAATTTGAAGAAAGTAGAATCTTTTGAAGATTTTTCAGTGATAATAGATGGCGATTCGTTTGATGATTTTTTTGATCAGGAGTGGCATGCAGAAATTGATTTAACTACTTTTCAGAGGTGTAAGATAGTTGATGTGACGCATGAATCGAAAGTTACTGTCTTAAAGGTGCAGCATGTGGAATCTGAAGGCATTGACAATGTGGCATGCTCAGGATTTTGGAAAGACGTGCAATTGAAAATTGACGATATCGTCACGATACAGGCAAAGAAGGATTCGCGGCGATGGATTGTGGATAACAATAATGGTTTCCTTATTACGCAACCTGATTTACTGATATCAGGCACAACGATAATGGGTGGTTTATTTTGTAATAGACGAGCGGTGCTGAGCGAGAAATTCAGAAAGATAGAGTCGCTACCGAGTTTGAATGCTGATTATTCCACGATGACTATAGGATCTTTGACTCATCAGTGGTTGCAAAAGGCATTACGGGAAAATATCTGCGCCCTGTCTGATGTGATCAAGCTGTTGGACGATATGTTACAATCAAAGGACACATTAGACTATCTCTACGCGTCAGAAATGTCGCTTATAGATTGTCGGAAACGCATGATGGAGTACGCCCCGCGAATCGTCGAGTTTATTCAGCATTATATTAAGGGTAACAAACAGCAGCATGTAAACAATCTAAAAGACAACTTTCAAGGGAGTATTTGTAATGTACAGGATATTGAGGAGAGCATTTATATACCAAAGCTAGGTATAAAGGGAAGGATAGATATAACAGCGGAGGTAAATATCAATTCGAGAAGGAAAATCATGCCTCTGGAAGTGAAAACTGGAAGAGCTTCCTATTCATTAGAGCATAAGGGCCAAGTTATTCTTTATCTCATGATGATGGGTTTTAGGGATCAGGATATTGATACTGGACTTCTGTTATATCTAAAGGAAAACTCGATGCAGGAAATCAAAAGTGGACATCATGAGAAGAGAGACTTGATATTGTTACGGAATACTTTGGCGCATTATTTTGCTAAAAAATCCGAAAATCCACAGGGCACGGACGCGGAATCGGATTTAAAGGCGATGGAATTGCCCGAGCCGATCAATCATCACAGCGCGTGCGGCAGATGTCCTTATCAGACTCTATGCTGTGCATATCTTGCAAAGGACCCGAACGCGAATTTATCATCGTCGCATCCATTAACGGCGATGATTAAACAATTGCGGGACGATTTTGAGACTAGTCATTTGGATTATGTTATGAGATGGATCGCATTATTGCAATTGGAAGAAAGCTATGAGAATAGTAATAGCAGTTTAATCAGCATATGGACGATGAGTCCTGAGAAAAGGGAGGCGCAAGGGACGTGTATCTGCAACTTGAAGATTATCAGCAAAGTGATGGAGCAGGGTGATAGATATCAACATACGTTCGCACGTGTCGATATTAAGGGAGAGACTATTGAGAATGGTACATTCGGCGGCGGGATTGCCGAAGATAATTATATTATTGTGAGCACGGATGCACGAATTAACATTGCTACCGGGCATGTAACGCACATTTCGTATGACACTGTTGCGGTCCTATTGGACAAAGATATTACGCGATTGTACGCACATTCAACGTTTCATATCGATAGATTCCCATCTACAGGTCTATCTACTTTTAATTATGCGAACGTGGCTGGTTTGCTGAATAACGACGAAACGATTGTCAATCTTCGGCGCATCGTCATCGATAGGAGACCGGCCACATTTATGAACAAATTGCCACGGTCGATTGTATCGACTAGCACCAGAATCATAAGTGACTTAAACGAGAATCAGCAGAGAGCTGTATTGAAGGCGGTGGCCGCTCATGATTATGTTCTGATAAAGGGCATGCCAGGTACGGGCAAGACGCAAACGCTAGTGGCTCTGATAGAGTTACTGCAGGAGTTGGGCTCCAGCGTGTTGATCACCGCACACACGCACAGCGCGGTGGACAATGTTCTGTTAAAGTTGTTGGAGCGGAATATAGATTTTCTACGGCTAGGTTCGACGAAACAGATTCATTCCCTGTTGACGTGTAACAGTGAGGAATACGCGATCGCAAGTTGCGATTCGCCAGAGGCCCTGGAGGCACTCTACAACAGCAAGCGAATCGTAGGTGCGACTTGTTATGGTGCGTATCACGCGCTTGTCAGGAGGCGCACCTTCGACGTATGCGTAGTGGACGAGAGCGCGCAAATTATGCAGCCCACAGTGCTGCGACCATTGTACAGCGCGCGCAAATTCGTCCTTGTTGGAGATCCGGATCAACTGCCACCCGTCATCAAGAACAAAACTGCCGTGAAACTCGGCGCGGATGAATCTCTGTTTATCAGGCTGGACAGCGATGAAAACACCATCAATCTGTCAAAACAGTACAGAATGAATGGGAGGATCATGAGACTGGCCAATGATGTAACATATCGCGGCAAACTGGTGTTAGGGAATAAACAAGTAGAAAACGCAGTCTTGATTGGCACGAATATGGAGCAGGTTCTCTTGTCCTGCGAGAGGTGGATAAGAAGCGCGCTCTCCAGGCACTTAGATGACTCGGTAGTAGTACTCAATACTGGTAGCACTTATAATCTAAATGTGGACTTCGATAACAAGGATATTGCGATGAATCAAATGTGCACCAATATCTGGGAGGCCGCTATTACTTCACGTCTCGTTCAGGTGCTCATCGAGGCAGGCGTGTGTGCTAGAAATATAGGAATTATAGCGCCATATAATGCTCATATAAATTTCTTAAAGAAAATCATAGACAAGGAAATAGAAGTGAATACCGTGGACCAGTACCAGGGACGTGATAAGGATGTTATATTGTACTCGTGTACAAAGAGTGCCAAGGACGAAACAAAGGAGGAATTTGGAATATTGAACGATCAACGACGTTTGACGGTAGCCATTACTCGCGCGAGGCACAAACTGATCGTAATCGCTGATAAAGTCACGTTGACAAGATACGCGCCATTTAAAAGTCTGTTTGACGTCATCGATGAGAAGAACGTGATAAATTTGCGCGATGGCGAGGAAGATTTTAGCTGGAAAAGTCTCATTCATAGAATTGACGATAAAAAGTTCAAGGACTGATCGAATAATGATATAATAATAAAAATAGACTGATGATAAATTAAAACTCTGTTTAAATCAGTAAAAGTTGTAAAATAGTATTATGATCGCATTAAATATATGAACAAAAACTTTGCAAATATATATAAATATATCGAGATATCAGAATGTATGAAATTTTTATATAAAAATATATTTATTTCAACTTTATATATATATATACGTATATTCTTTCTCTTTGTATAAACATTTAAAAGATGATTTCACATATTGAATATATTATTTAAGTAAGATTTATCGATTTATCGAAGATAATTTATCGATTTAAAATCAAGTAAAGATAAGATTTTTAAAACATCACAATCACAAATTTTAAAAAATATTGAGAAATATCTTAAGAAATAATCTTTCGTGAAATCAGGCCGCTAAACGGAAACAATATTTATAAAATATAATAAAAACCATGTCATTTGCATGAGGAAATATTGAAAAAAAGAATAATAAATAGATGATAATACAAACTGGCACTTGTGCTTAAGTACGTTAAGCATAAGCCCCTGTATTTCACGTGAATCACATAATCACATTTCATGCGTACGTTCTTTGACGCACAATATATAAGTACAGAAATTTCGGTGATATCTTTGACACTATATACATATGTACAAAACAAGATAAGTAATATGAGCAGTTACTTGAGCACGCGTGTTATCCTTTCGCGGCTCTATTTGTTAGATTCGTTGTAAGATGCTCTACCAGCCAGCTCTAATAAGTAACGATCGGGATGATCCAGCCAATCGCTAGCGCTTAATTTGACGACTCTTTGTTTCTCCGCTTCTTTTACCTGCCACTTCTTGATCTCCAACTGTTTTTCCCTGCGAGCATATCAATAATATTAGTTGTTACCATATTGTGTCAAGGAATGATTTCATTATATACAATTCGTAAGACATTACCTTAGCTTCGTATCGCCGCAACCCCACACTTCCAGATTGGCGATGCGATAAGGCGCGCCGGCAATAGTCACCGAATGAAATGATTCGTCGATACTGATCAGCGGCGAGCGCGGATCGCTACCGAGTCGCAAACCGTGCGGATAGCCTCTGATATTTGTATTCAAGTATAGTATTTTCGGACCTTTCTCCATGATTTTGTAGGATGGAGTCAGTTGAATGCCCATCGAGTCCTCGTCGCCCCAATAGAGATGACTTTCTCGCCACTCGACGGCCGAGCACACGCAATACGTCGGACATTCCTCGTCTCTCTCTACACTAGCTGCTCTTATAATTAGCAAAGTGGGACCTCTGTAACCTAATACATGGTGAAGGAAGCGATTAGCCCCGGCTCCATGTTCTCCGCTATTGTACAGTAACGTCCAATGCCTTGGACAAATACTGCCTGTTCTTCTGGTTATCAAAGCGTGAGTTATGTCCTTCGGTGAATCGTTGGTCTGGACACACAGACATACCACGCACATAGATACGTAGATTCAATTATGTGTACAATATAAGCTTATCGGCAATAATTAATCTCTTTACACAAAATATTTTACAGGCAGGGTAAGATAGTAATCTATCAATTATTTGTATTGTGATTTATAACTTACCTGAAGGTAACACTGCGGTAGTGTACACGACAGCAACCAAACATAGCTCATCGGCAACAAGTTTGTTTGAGGAAATTCTTGATTCGACTTTTCCAATACGGGAGTGAGTATCTCGACGTGAGGTTGCGGTTGTTCTTTTGATAGAAGTACTTTACCATTGCGATAAGCAGTTGTTAATACATGTATTACATATCGTTGTAGACCGTGCACCATACGTGGACAATGTTGTCCGATCCAATTGCTTACGTAACTTGTAGACAAACTGTTTTTGCCGTGAAACTATAAAATATTTTCAAAATGTAATAATTGCATATTATATTTGCACAATATAAAAATTATTTATACAGAATGCAAGTCAAATACTATAATTTACATATAAATGGTTAATAATTATTATATAATAATTACATTCTAATCTACACTGTAAATATATACTATATTGCGTCAATAAATTTAACTAACACATGAAACAACAACTGCGTTTATTATCTGATGCGAGTGAAGGCACAAGTTGGTGCTATTGTTTTCCATAGCTAGCTGATAGCAACTCATCAATAATGCTCGCAGTGTTTCAGGAGTAACATTGCTGCTATTTTTTATATCAGTATACATTTTTATATAATTCTCCAATATAGCTTGATCGTTCATTACTGACAGGAACTTCTCAGCTTGCTGCTTAAAAGCTGTTGTAGTTATGTATGCAGTTGTGGCATGGGCATTGTAATGTAAATAAGTAAAAAGCTTCTCACTCAATTCAGGATGAGTGGGAAATAAGTATTTCTCGAATACAGACTTAGTAATGCCATTAATATGTTCTTCTTGATAGGCCAGCTGTGACAATATCTGCAAAACATATTAAAATTATATTAGAAATATTCTAGGTGAATAAATTCCTTTTAAAATTATACTTGTGAAAAAAAATCAAATAAATATATCGAAATATGTTCTAAGCAATACTTAATTACTTTTTTATATCTGTTCATAAAGATAGTTCACAAAGATCTGTTCATATACTGTTCATATACTCTGTGTGTGTGTGTGTGTGTATGTGTGTATATATATATATAAAACAATATATAAATAAAATCAAGTAAAGCTAACTTTTGATAACAATTAGTCATATATACAATTAGATATATATCAATTAACCTATAATAAGATATAAGATTTGTTCACAAATATGTTATACTAGATTGTACTCTATAACCTTCTTTTTCTCTTTAAAACTTTTTTTCTTTAAATATATATTTATTTCATTTTAGGTATAAATATATAGTAATTCAGCTGTAAACAAATTTAAAGTATGCAGATTTTAATTTCAAAAGCAGTTGCCCCTTTTTTTAATTCTATATCATATTTCCAGTATAATTCTTTGCCTATGATTCACTTACAAATAATATATCTTTAATATTACATCTGTAAAAATTTGCTTCTTTATATTCTTTTGATAGAGTCACAGATTTCAAAACTACAATTCAGAAGGAAGATCAGAAGGAAAGAAATGTATGATAAAAAAATATACCTCAAAATATTCAGGAAAATATAATACAAATGTTTAAAATACTCGCAGAAGAAGTATAAAATAACTTCTATGAATCATAGCGCAGATTCAGAAAAAAATATATTGATGTAATTAAAATTATCCTAAGGAATTAGATGATAAGAATCTGTTTCTGCCTTCTGTATTGTATTTTCTAAACAATCTTCCTAATGTACAAGTCCACTGTTACAGATCAAGAATGCTGGATATTGGATAGGGACTATTGTACTTTTGCGAGGCTCTCAATCGGGAAGAACTGCGTTTGAGAGTTGTGATGGTCCGGCTCGCTCTTGGAGACGACGGCGGTGGCGGCGGCGGCATTGACGCTCGTACCGGTGCCCGTCGGAGTGGTCGCCGACTCCGCCTTCTTGTGCGACACATGTCCGACGCGTGCAACCTGGTTGCCCATCCTGCTTCGTACCGCGAGGAAGGAGGGAGACTACAACGAGACCAGCACCCGCAGCACCGTCCGCATAACACCAACGATAACAAACACGCACGACACCATATGCATACGACCCCGACGGTCCTCCTTCCCCGCTGTCCTCGTCATCGACGTCGCAGGAACGAGAGATATCGTCGACGTAGGCACTCTTGCTGTAGGCAGGCTTTTCTCGCCACGGGAGAAATCCAGGCTAATGGCTCCTGCGCATTGGACGCGATTTTTTCAAACGTCTTGATTGGCTGAAGGATAGAAAATTTTGAAAGACTCGACATCTCTCCTATCTGATTAGCCAATCAGCACGCCCAAAAAATTTCAGATGTTACTAACAAGATATTGGTCTGAAAATAGTCTTGATTAAACCTTAATAAATCCATGATTAAATTATCGATTAATATCCATTTCGATCAATGAAGATTAATGATATTTTCTTTATTTTTTTTTTCCAATTCTTTATGTTTTCCTTATAATGGAAAGTTTCCGAAATGGACAAGTAAACCAAATTTTTTTAGTTAATCACAATTTTTTCTTATTATTTTTTTATCCAATTGGCAAAACTTCTGTTAATAGAAAAGATACGATATTTTTCGGTCGAAGTGATTTAGAGAGATACGATACGATCCCATCCAAATGATTTTCCTCGAAATCATTTGGATGGGATTCTAATTTAATAGGATTATTAATAATAGGATATTATTGAATCCTTGAAAGATACAAACAAAAGACGGAATAAGAAAAAGAGAACAGTGAAGCCAAGCGACGTTTTGTATTTCGCCGCGGTTATGGATCGACCTTTCGATATCGCGATCCTCGATCTCGATGTTCGATTTGACTCGGAATCGATGATAGATCGGGGCGCCCTTCAGGAGGCGATCATCGAGTTTCGCTTGGCCGTGCCGTAGAGCCTGGCTGCGCTTTGTGCGCTTGATTTGTCAAGGGGACGAGTGTAGCGAAAGAGAAAGAGAGAGAGACAGGCGGATCGGCCCGCCGCGCTGGATGCCGCCACGTTAATTCGTTCTCGTCGGCGTTGAACGCCGACCCGACGACTCGAGTAACGATCGAAGTGCCGGCGACGGCGACAACGACGATAACAAGAGGGAGAAGGACGAGGAAGGCGAGAAGGAGAACGGCGACGACAACGACAACGACAACGACGACGACGACGGGAAGAAGAAGAAGTACGCGCGGTCGTCGGTCCCGTGTCGGCGATGTGGCGAGCATCCTGGGTCGCTGGGTGTCCGGCGAGGGTGCTCGCGCGTCCCGTGATGCTCGTGGCGAAACTCCGGATCGAGGGGTGAGGAAGTCGACGTAGGAATAGTTTGGGTGCGCTTAGGCGAGAGGCGTGCGAGCGAACGAGCGAGTTTCACAAAGCTACCCTTCCCAAGCTGTACCGAGGCCAGGAGGCAACGACAACGCGCTTCACTCATTGTCATTGTCAACACGTTAAGTAAATAGAGCGCGATAATGGCATCGCAGAGTCAGAGCGTCAATGTCACCTCGCCTGGCACCACGTCGACGACGACGATGTCGACGACGGCAAACGGACCACCGTCGACATCGATGCCGTCGCCGGGCTCTACCGTCCTGACCGGCGCGGCCACTATCTCGGCCGCGAAGGCGCAGACCCTCGCCGCTGGTACTCAACCTTCACAGTTGCAATCCCAGCAGCAGCAGCAGCAGCCACAGCATGCCAATAACATCGAGCCACTGGATAAGAATTCCTCTAATACTTTAAAGGTATGTTTCTTGATAGGTGCTCTTTTGGCCTTGAAGTTAAGGATTTGTGAAACCTGTAATAACTGATAAAAACTGTAGTTATATGTAATACAAGTTTCAGAATAACAATTGTATATATTTGTAGCGCAATCCAAAGATGGAGCTGAGCAAAACTGATTTGTTGAAGTTGCTGGGATATCTGGAAGGCGAGCTCCAAGCGAGAGACATAGTGATAGCGGCATTAAAAGTAATCAGAATAATATAATTATTTTATATTTTGAATGTATGGTTATACATTTTATATTTCTAATTCTGCATAATTATAGCAGAAGTATTTTAATTTGGACAATAACATGTAATATAAAATTATGAAATAATAACAGAATATAAACACACACACACACACACACACACACACACACACACACACATACACATGCACATACATATATATGAAATATTCTCTTGTTTGAAAACTTTTACTTTTGTATGATTTTTAGAACGATGCAAAAAGGACAAAAAATTTCTAATAGATTAATAAGAATTAAGTTTTAGAAATATTTCCTAAAGTTATGACATGTTAATGCTCCAAAATCTTTATATAATCAAAATCTTTTAACTTTTAGACTGTGTTATACAATATTATAAGATGAATGTTATGTATTTATATCTTATTATAACATTGTATGTTATACATTCATCTTATTATAAATAATTATTATAATTAATTATTGTTTTTCCTTTCAGTCAGAGAAAATGAAACACCTTCTAAGTTCTCGATATCTTAGTAGTACTGCAGATCCACATGCGGCATTAGCTCGCGATATTGCGATAGTAGGTGGTGTGATTGGTGTTGAAGGAAGTCAAATTGATCAACAAGTCGCTAGTTTAGAAGCGCTGGTGACGCAGCAAAGAAAGGCGCAATGTAGAATGACTAAAGTTCTTAGGGATGCTGAAATTAGGCATAGAGCGGTATGTATCCTATTTTTGTCATATTTGTTATTAGGTTTTGTAATTAATAGTATAAATATAGTAATAAAATTATTAGAAAGTAAAGTGAAAGAGAAAGTCAAGTGTTATTATTTGATTTTATGATTGTTATCATAATAAATGAACATCTTTAGGTAATTAAAGAATTAGAAGAAGAAAAACGAAAACACGAACATGATACTGCTCAGGGCGACGATATCACTTACGGTCTTGAAAAAGAGCGGACAAGATTAAAGAAGGAATTAGAATTAGAGAAACAGGAAAAGAAAAGATTAGAAATGGAATTAAAGAAGATCAACGATCACCTCGAAGAGGAAAAGAGTCGACAGAAGCAGATAGTATTACTTCTCTTAGCGGAACGTAAAAAGATCATTATGAAATACATTGAGGAGAGAAAACGATCTGAGGATTTAGCTCAAATACTCAGTGAAGAAAAGGTAAGGATAGACTCGATGGCTGAGGGCCTCGAGGAGGAGAGTAAAAAATCACTACAGATGGAAGCGGAGTTGGAGAAACAATTAGCGCAATTTGATATGGAAAGACAGCAATATCGACAAGCTCTCGCGAAAGAGGAAAAAAGAGCGAAAGACTTCGAAACGGAGTTGGAAAAATTACGAGTCGAGATGGACTCATGGAAGGAGTCGCAGGCTCGCGGTCCTGCCAGGGGAGTTGGTGTAACTCCACCACCGCCACCCGCAAAACCAGCGAATTTGGTTGCCATGCCGACACTCAGGTCGACTAGTGCTCCGCAAACAAGTATGTTATTGTGTATAAAATAAAAATTGTTCTTGTGAAAAAACTTGTTAAGTAATATAAATAACGAAGAAATTCTTGTTACGAAATTCTTTTTGATATGTATTTAAAATTATAAATCTCTTTTTTTCTAATTATCATTATCTTTCATAGTGAAAGGAGCAGTTTTGGGTACAGGGACACCTATGGTTAGTAGTAAAGTTGTTCAACCCACTGCAACAGTGTCTAGTGTTCCTGTCAGTGGACCAAGTAAGATTTTTTTTAAATATTTCAATATGCAGCGCGCGCGCGCGCGCGCGCGCGCGCGTGTGTGTGTGTGTGTGTGTGTGTGTGTACATACATTAACAAATGTAACAATTTAACAAATTGTATGTTAAAAATTAGTATTTATCTAAATACATATTAAATTTATGAGTTTTATATATATGAAAACTTAGTTTCACTAATTGAATAGTTATTTTAAATCATGAATATGCTATGAATTTGTTTTTTTTTTTAGCGACTGGAATTGCTAGATCTGTAACACCGGGACAGGCACTTCGCGGAGTTGCATATACGCCTAATTTAACATCTGTGGGTGGAGAGTCTACAGCTCCTTCAGATACGCAGGTAACCTATCCACATTTCCCTACACACTCGACGTTAATCTAAAGATTATATAGAGCCTATTTATACATGCAAAGTGTTATACATGATAGATATTTTTGTATTTGATGTTAAGAAGTACTTGCACTTTGTTAGTATTTTCTTGAAAGAGAGGGTGAAAAACGATAATATATTTAATAGACAAATTCATAGAAATATGATTGACAATTTAGAAAAATTTAATTGAAAGTAGAAATCAATTAATTTATCAGTCACTACTTATGTTTTGCGCGAAAGATAGGATTAGCTTTAATTCAATATAATATATTGATATAATGATGATAAATATGTGTCATAAATATTGTTTAAAAACATATTCTAAAAAGAAAGAAAAAATAATTATGTTCGCAAATTTATGAGCTGAAATGTTTTTCTTTTTTTTAAATAGTTCAGAACTTTATAGAATGATCATAATTAATAATGTAAGTAGGCTCTTTATAATTTAAGAAATATTACAAAATTTAAATTTTACGAAAATAGTATGCACAGTATACCATTAACATAAATATTAAACCTTTAATAATTAAATAAATACTGAAATATTTGCGTTTTTAAATGTACATAAATAGTTGAAATATTTATGTTGCATCTTCGATTTTTTCTTTTTTCAATTTAAGACCTATTTGTAATCTTTGACAATGCTATTAAAATATGCGAGAGAATAATGTATAGAAGAATATATTTAACTATATATTACATCACTTCATAGCTTTATTTTAGTGAAAACAATGCATTTGTTATTAATTTTACGCGAGCATTCTATAAGTTTTTTTCTAGTCTTACATATTCATACTTTTTAAAGGTCATAAAATATCGCACTTTAATCATGTATTTATTGCAACTATATAATTAATATATATTATATGTATTCATCTTTTTTTTAATTTAAAAATTCTGATGTTGTATCTATTTATTAATTTTGCTGATTAAGGCAAATATATATTCTAGTTATCCATTTTATGTTCTTTAGTTACATTTTTTTGAATATAACATTTGACTAGAAATGAAAGATTATTGAATGTTTTTACATTGTTAACTCATATAACAATGTAGGTACATTCGGTAAATTAATATTAAATATAGGACAGTAAAGTAATATTAAATATAGGAAATGAAATTTTGAAAAATTATATTAGAGAAAGTGAATTTCGCTTGTTCTAAATAATCGTTCTTGGCTTTTATTTTATGTTTAATGCACAAGATTTCTGTCGCATTTATCGAAATATACGCTCGCTACTTTTATCACTCATACCAAATGGTGCATTAAAGTTTAAGAATTGTTGCTTCATACATTTCTTACAAATTTCATACAAATAAGATCGCTATAAATATCCGCAGGATTATTTTAAAGAAATTTGCTTTATGTTACACATGTATATACTTTTATATACACGTTCGCAATTTATTAAAAAAATTTAGTGGCAGTTATCACACTCGCAATATTATACACATTTTCACTATATACCGATCTTATAAGTTAGCACATTATCAATGCCTAGAGTTATTTTATTACGATATTTTTATTTTGTGTACATAAGATTATTATTATTTCATCTGTGTACATCGACCGATTCCTACAATTAAAACAGAGATTGTATGCAATTCATTTCTGAGCTTTATTTAAAAACTATCCCAGCTTGACTTCCTAATAGCGTAATCGCTACTACTAAATTACGGTTTTACGGTCCTACGAACTTTGACGTGCTCTATCGTTTAGTTGGTTTGCAACATATCTCTTAACAAGCGGATGGATACTTGGCCAAATCAAAAGTGTTATGCCGTAGCATTACGAGACAGATTGAAATAATTTATTTTTTTTGAAATTATTCCTTCTGTATCTCGTATATTCATCTCTGAAAATCTATCGCATATGTTAAGTTTTACTAATACACTCCTTGGTAACTTAAACTGCGTCTCAAATATGTTTTATTTTTTGATGATTTGCGAATATGTCGCAAGAAAGATGCTCCTGTATTTTCTCAATTATTAACAGCACACACTGATGATATACGCACAATTTGATTTCAGCATCTCGAGAGTCTCGGCCTGAGTTGTGATCGTTTGCTGCTTAAATAACGGTGTTTCTATCTCCTCTTCGGTCTTGATAATTTTTTCGTAGCTATCGTCCCTATTTTCCACCGAGTCTGTCTCTTTCTCTGTCTCTCTGCTTTGGATTAGTTCTTTGGTATGGTTCTTTTTTTCCTCCACCATTCCTTGCAGCCTGAGAATAACGTTTTTAACGTGTGCTCGTTCTTTGTCTTGGCGGCGGAGCGTGTCCGGAGGCGACGGTCTCCGCAGCTAGGCTCTCTAAAATCGGTCATGGATGTGTGTTCATTCCTCAGGCGGTAGACAAGCGACAGCCGATTGTACCTGCGCCCGTTAGTTCCGCGGCCGCCGCCGCGGCTAAGCTTATCACGTCGTCGCAAGCCGCCGTCGCCGCTGCGGGGAAGCTCGGCTTTCACGTTGGCCAGTCTTCAAGTTCTGCCGCCAGCCCCGCTGTTCAAGCGTCCGGTGCCGCCGCCGCTGGTGGTGGTGGTGGTGCTGGTAGTGGTGGTGGCGGCGGTGGTGGTGGCGGTGGTGGTATTCTACCCGCGAAAAAACCGTCGATCTCGCGCGGCGTGCCGCCCCCGGTACCACCGAATAAGCCAGTGGTACCGCCGAAAAAGGAGGCGGCTGCTTACCTCCGAAGACCGGAATTGCAGTCGCAAAGCGGATCGCAGCAGGATACCGCTAAGTACGGTAAGCAGGTGGCCCCGTCGCATGGTGCGGCGAGCACAGCGGCGACCGGAACCGCTCATCCCATGCAGGCGCAGCATCCACTTCCGACGAGCACCACCCAGGCTGCTGCCGACGAAGAGGTCAGTAATAAGAAGGCGGAATCGAGATAAACTAGATTAACGGAATGATCGTTACACACTTATAATAGGATAAGGATGCACCCGTTAAAGATTCCAACAGACATGTAATAAATAAGTATAAAACACATAACACACATACACACGCACACACATATTTATATACGTAATACGTTATTATGTGTTCAATGTACAGAGCAACGTATGTGAATGTGATTTCAGACAAAGCCGCGTTGATTTAGCGCTGAAAGAGAGAGAGAATAAAAGCGTACACACACTGCGATACAGACATACGAAAAAGAAAAGAGAACCGTCGCAATAATCTGGAATCTGTGCTGGATCTGTCTACACGGTGCAAGAGATTCCGTATTTGCAGAAGACCATTTCTAAAATTGCCAGCGAAAAGAGATAAAAAGAGAGGCGCTTTGTACATTCGATAGATTCTCGATAGACTCTCGATAGACCGATTCTTTAAGGATGGCGTGTTGTACATTACAACTAGATCTCATCATGATCGGCAGCATCCGACAAAAGAATTCAGGATTCTATTTGCAACGGAAAGGCATTCGTAATTTTAATCGAAAACAGCCGTGGAAACTAGAAATATATTTCTCTCAGATATATAAAATAACCACTGTAGGTTCCTAGCTTATTCTGTGCGGACATTGATTATCGGCGAATACGAGTTGTCTTAGACAATTAGATAGCGGAACATTAATATGACGTGGAGATTTTGTTAACGTCTGCAAAAATCTTAACGAACTACTCGTAACTCGGCGTTGTGAAACATCAACTCTAATTAAATTAAATTTTCATTTCCTGAGAAACAATGACGCAAAACATATTGAATCTATCTTCTGCATTGGCTTTGTAAAAGGTTTTTTTGGGGTATATATTTATATATTTATAAATTTTTTATATATATATTTCGCAATCTCTAGATATTTTTTTCTCTATCTTTCGCCGTATAATATGTACTAGACGGTACATATAAAATAATCTATCTCAAGAATCTATCTCTTTAAGGCAGATTTTTTGCTGCGCGGCATTTTGCGAGTTCACGAATTTATCTGGATTCAATCTGTTTTGCATGATCGTTCTGAAATTTATATATATCACGGGTAGAACCTGTAATGTTTAAAAAAAGATAATGCTGAAGCATTGAATGAATTCAGTTGATCAACTGAAGTTCAGTCAACTAAACCAGATTGTCGGGTACAAACTTAGATAGGAAAATAGAAACTTTATCACGTGCTATAATCACTGCCTTGTATCACATAATCGCGTGTACAAGCTACAAGCTTAGAGCTATCTGGAAGAAACTATTCTACACATTGCCAAAGAATAGACATCACTGTTTTTTCAAGGCACAATTGATTTTATCGCCGGGTCTTAAGAAAACGTCTGAAGAAATGGGAATAAATAAAGAACATCAGTGTTTTCTACTCAATCCTTTGAAACCCTTGATACAAAAAAAGAGACGATTATACATTTGTATATTCTAATGTCTTCTTTTTTCATATAACGATTCATTCGTATCTCAGGTAAAAACGCTGTGTTGCGCTAAAATGTACGATGAATAGATGGATTGTAGAGACATTAATTTCGTTCATAGTTTGTATTATCCTTAATTTAGCACGATAATCGAGATCTATTACTTAAATCACACAATGTTAAAAATTTGCATTTTTTGAGTGAACTGGATGAACAATAATCACAATTTGATTAATCACGCAACATACCGTTGAGCACGCGTCCTTGCAATGTCTTAAATAGCGTCTTTCGTCTTTCGTATTACGTTATTAACCGTTATTAATGTAAAATCAATGTCCATTAAAAGAATGTATATAGCCCTATGATTTTAGAATTCCTAGATGGCGTATCCTTAATTATGAGATATAGTGTGATCTCTGAAATTATACGAATAATACTCCCGGCATTGTAAAGTCTTCCAGTGTTTTACGTTACGTATATCTGTAGAATTTAAGTTCAGTTTTAGTCACGTCCGACGATGGTCCGACGATAATGTGTTAATCGATTGAGTGTATCCTCGACTATATGTGAGGATTAAGTCGTTCCTTCGATCGTCATTGCGAACACAAGCGGACAAGTAGCAGGAACTGGGACCAGGACCAAGGGAATTACATGCAGCTTGCAACACACTGAGAAGAACATGCTCGCAATAATAGCCACAACAAGAACAAAAGTAACCGCAACAATAAATATTAATAGTGAACTTAAATAATGATAATAATAATAAGATTAACAATATATTGCTAATGATTATGTTGATTATTGACGATACTAGTGGTAATAACTGATGATATTAATTAGGGAAAGAATAAAGATGCTAACAAATGTGTAATATTAGTAGTATTAGCAGCAGCAGCAGTAACAATAGTAGTATATTAATTAATAGTAGAGAGTAGCGGTAATGACTACAATAATAATAGATGTGCTTCTCGAGATAAGGGAGAAAAATTATCAGCAAAAAAATTATTAATAAAAAAAAACAGAGATCTCATCGCGCGCTATGCGTATTTACTATCTCTAAGTCAGGATAATCCAACGGAGAGATTCGTACGAGTTAGATTGGGTGTGTATATTCAAGAGTTTTACTCTCCGATAGTGGCTCTCGATAGTAAAAAACTGTTCAGAGTTAAAATCAGAGAATGGCTTTTAACGTTATAATCTATTCAAAACTATTATTCTCAAAGAGAATTTCTTGATATAATCTCAAGAAAGATTCTTGATATATATAAACCTGTATAATATATGCTATAGATATAAAAATTTATACATACATAAAAAAATGTTCAGTAAAACTCTCAATGAATATCTGCTTTCGAAAGCCGCTGTGTTCTCGCGTATTATCCATCGCACAAAGTTTCCGTTTTCCATGCCGGTGTGACTAGTGGAATTGGTAATTAACACTTAAAGGATCCATCCAGGATAATTTCGTACGAGCTGTCGAAAATTATCTCGCGCGACTAATCAGCAAAGTTCTACATCCTACTATTTTATGATTTTGAGCGACAATTGTTATTCGAAAAGTTGTTTAGAAATATCGACAGATGAATCCGTTTAGTGTTAATTTTACACGGGTGTATTTATATATACATCCGTATACATAAATACATAAGTGTAACTCCATGAATAATACTTTGTATACTTAATAGTGTACATAGATCATCGATATGACGCATGTACGTAAAGGCATAAGTTAGCTGTGAATAATAGAGATGTTGGTGGAAGACAATGAGTCATAAATTATATTCATCTCTTGTTAATTTTATCGGATACATGATGTATATACGTGTAAAAGACGTGTCAATCATATGTTGGAGGCGAGCGAGTTAAAGTTTCAAAGAAGGTAGTCGATTTGTGTAATTGAAAAACATGAAAGCGGGTACGCATTGAGCATTTAGACGAAGCATCGGGCAATGCTTACACTTTGAGATTTGTCAGGATATACATTTTTGCGAAATCGATTCATATCTAATATTAGTTAGCCGTTAGTCCGCGATCTTCGTTAATGTTCTCCATTAATTGTCATTTCCATCTGCGTATGTTAATGGCGTATTCGATATCAAATCCTGACGATATAATTTTTATTTCACGTATTACAAATTTTATCGTTTAAGATAACGTTCTCTCTATCTATCCGCTGTTTGCTGTAACCGGAATATTATTTTTAAATATTTCAACGAAATAATATAAACGCGTTTTATGTATTAAAAGAATATATATATATATACTGTGTAAATGTTAAACTGAAATCCGAAATTTAAGTTTCTTATGATGGCGTAGGTTTCGTGGTGTTGTTGTGCGAGTAGAAATATCATCATTGGAAATAGAAGGGCGACTGTCCTCATAGAAAAGATTTTATCCTTTAAGTGATAGTGAAATATTAGAAGAGAGAGATAAACTTTTATACATGCGAGATGTTCTCGCGACCGCCATTATATGCATATTACATGTACATTCAATCAAAGCGATCTTTTCTCTTCGTGTCCCACGGGATTTTGTAATAGAGTAATAAAGTAAAAGACATTAATCAAGATCAGCGGCTACAGAAAATCAGATTATTCTTAACTTATTATTTATACGGGCCAATAGTTAGAACAAAGATACAGAAATTTCGAGTAGAAATTATTTTTCTTGTTTTGATCCACACATTTAAAAGAATATAAGCGATAACTTTTTCTCATTAAAATATTGTTGAAGAATTTTGTTGATCATCCTTAATTTATATTTTCTTAGTTCTTCGTAATTAAAAGAATTTGATTATATACTTGTAGAAATTATAAACCTTAGCAAAAAATTTGGAACTGTGGAAATAAAAAAAAGACAACTATTGACTCGTATTATTGCTGATGTGCAATCTGAGATCATGAGATTGAAGAACGTAGTTTTTGTCAGAAACGCCTTATCGTTGCTTGTCTTTTATCTTAATACGACAGAGCGCGAAAAACCTTACCCATGTCAAAGTACCGGATCAAAATAATCGTACTCGCAATTTTGAGCACGAAACGAGCGTTATTTTATAAATGTTATATTATTAACTATATTCTCTCTCTCTCTCTCTCTCTCTCTCTCTCTCTCTCTCTCCAGATTTCTCTTGCATAATAGATCGTTCTCGAACGGAGTTGATCGAGAGGATACATTTATTAATTGACTAATTACTAGAATGTGCGATTTGATAGGCTGCACTGAGACTTTCGTCGAGATTGTAAATAATGTAACTATTTAATACTGCTTATATACATACGAATCTTAGACTTAAATGAAACTGTGATTTTTTTTTACGTTATTAGGCATTGTATATCCAATTGCCGATCTTATTTACTGTATTCTTTGAGTTCACTATGCAGCCTATCGCCGATGTAATTTAAGGCTTTCACAGGCTTGTTATATGTTAATTTGTGCTACGTATACGTTGTCGATCAATAGCTTGAGCACTATTGTTTAAAAATCAAATTTGAAATTAATATCATCGTACTCGATTTATTTCATTAGACAGCAAAGTTAAATAAGAAGTTGATAATATAAATTTTTAATAAAAATCTTGATATAATATTGTATAATAATTATTATTAATACTATAATTATTACAATTCTGAATGATATTTTAATATATAAAAGATTAAAAGAAAGACTGTTCAAATTATTAATCGACAGTGTATATTTTTAATGTTCTTACTTTTTTACTTATATGCTAAGCGGTTCTTAGCGCTAGGTTTAATCTAGGTTAAATCTTATCATGATGTAAATATATATGTATCAGATAATTCTCTCTTCTGCGCTTTTCTAAAGAATATTAATACCGACGTTCTGTTCGAGATCTTCCAGTAACATTCGTAAATCCATAGAATTGCGATACAAAGATGAAAAAAATTCAATAATCAGGCACTCTTCGATAAATGTACTTATATGCAATTCATGTAAAATTTGTAAATTGTGCATTCGTCGCGTGACAAGAGATACTTGGACAGATTTGCAAATAGTTTGCGAGAGATTTATCGTATTATCTTAATTGATATACTCCGCCGCGTTAGAACATAGACGAATTGTATTTATTTTAAGCTATATCCTGAGATCAGCATGGTACCTGTCGATATTGATTGAGTTTACATCACGATGATCACGAGTAGCAGGCGATTTTCATTGATGTACAGAATTTTAGTGAGTTTTGCAAACGCCTTTGTCACAGACGAAAAAGCGTTTCGGGCTGTAAAACTAGCGTTTCAATAGTTTAAGATATATATATATATATATGTAAAAGAATGAAAAAAATGCGCTAGCGTTTTCTTTCGAATATGTACAAGGAATCACATTATAATCACTATTATCAATTTGTTTCCTTTGTAAATGATACGAATTACGTGTACGTAATCTCGTTGCGACGTGCGAATTTGTTCAAATAAAATTCATAATTCATTCGATCGTAAAAACTCTGATATACTATGATATTTATCATCACAATTTCCTTTTAATTTGAAGGACTCAGTTCATTAATATTGAAACTGAATTTATAACATTGGATTCCTGAATGGATTCCGTAATTTAAACTTGTCATTAAATAAATATTTTAAATGATGAGCATATTTAATTTAATTATTCGATAGATCTAAATATTTAGTATCGCTGTTAAATAATACAGATTATATGAGATTTTATATCAAGCATTAAAATTATTCGTGGAAAATTATGTACGCAAATCGAATAACTGAATTATATCAAGACTGAACAAAGTCAAGAAACAATGTCAACAGTCTCGTTTGTTAAATTAAAAAAAGAAAAAAAGAGACTAGATTCAAACAGCGCAACTAGATATTTAAGCGACATATTTCTATTAAAATCTAAGTACTTCGTTTCTGTTATAATTGTTCGACATTATCATTGTCATTATTATCTGTCTTTTATAGACTGTCATGATCATCGCCATTATCATCCTTCTATGTCCAGAATGACAACAAATGTAATGTAATACAATAGTAATTGTTATCTTCTGTGCTATACAAAAGGAAAAATATACATTGACATATGATTACAAGATTTTTCTTCTTTCCCAATAACATTTCTTCAGAGATCACAGAGAATTAAGATGAACATTGAAAATTCAATAATTTATTATTATTTTATTTATTATTATTGTAACTAAACTCTTACGCAACTCGTTCGCATAATGATGAAAATTTAAAGAAAATTTATTGACAATAAAATTAAAAAATTTTATATCAATTTACATTTACATATTTCTCAATTATTTCGATTATAATTATTATAATCATTAATATTATATATAACATAACAATTTTATACATAATGATTTTGTAGATATAAATTAAATTTTTAGAAATTAATTGAATTTTTTTATGACTTTGAAATGAAAAATTATGTACTCACATGATTGTTCAGTTGTTGTCCGATGCTTCTTCCAGATCTTCTCTCTTGTTCTTTTTGTCAGATTCGATCGTTGCAAAATAACATAAAACTCGTGAAAACAAAATTAATTATAAGCATGCGTGTTAGAATAAAATAATAGCACAACATTTGCATAGCACATTCGATCACATCGCACATTTTATCATTAAATTGCAGATAAAAACGAAAGAAAAGTACAAATTTTATGACCCTTTCGATATTCGCGATCTTGTAAATTAGCGCAACAAACAAAATTTTAAATAACAATTTCAACACTTTAATTTACGTAAGTAATCCTCTTTTTAAAAATCACTTCCAAGAAAATGCTAAAAAATTAAAAACTTATTAATATATACATAATTCTCTTTCAAGAATCGAATTAAACTGCGGAAAAATCTCAGACTGCTTTGAAATAAATTTCATCTGAATTCATTGATTAAATTGCAATCGTAAATATAATAAAAATTAAATTAATTCTCAAGATTAATTAAATCTATTTATTAAATTGTATTATTTTTTAAGATTGGATTCAGATGAATTTTCAATAGAAATATTATAAAATAAATAAGATCTAAAATTAAACATTTCGATGGTCTATCATGGCTTTGTCTGAATCGAAGAAATTGAATTACGTAAAAGAAAAAATTTTACTTGCAAGTTCACATAATTTATTAAATAAAATTTAATTTTTCTATGTTAATATACGAAGAAGGGGACAAGAAACTGCCGTCGAAGAAAGGCATAATAGACCGATTTATAAGTTGACAATCAGTTTTAATAGTTGCAATAGAAAACAATATACAGAATACAGATACAGAATAATCCTAGCTGACGAAAGGCTCTCCTAGGTAAAATGTTGTTAATCGTGTAGTGAAAAATTATGAATGAAAAACAAGATGATATACACATAATGAGTGGCTTATTTTTACCTATCTGCTTATCGGTTAGTTCATTTACCTAATTACAATGATTGGAATCGTTAATTATAATTATGTCTGTATAGACACACAGGTGTGTATACGTAATAGAGATTCTTAAATGCTACACAATGTTGCTTTTACTTTGGTTTTAAATTAAGGACTAGCGTGTTGAGCTCCGCTCTGCCTCTGCGTATACTTATTATTTATTAAATTAGCATTTATACCTCGTTTTAATATCAATCTACAAAATATTGGCAGTTGTTCGAACGCAAATCTTGCCGTTAATTCCCGCAAGAGACAATGCTAATGATGCTATGATGATCGCGACGGAATATCAAATAAGAAAAATGAATATTACTTCTTGAATCGTTTCGTGTCTCGAAAGCATTTCGAGGCTCAACGTCTCGTTACAAATCTCGGCAATGAGCATAGCTCAGACAAATCGCGCGAATGTGTCTCGCAAATAATAGTAAAACGTATCGCGCGTAAGGTATCCTTCCTCTCCCTTCGCTCTGCCCTACATATTACGGTTTAAACAACGTGATGCGGCGAAAAGGCACAAGGCATGCGTTTTATTGAACATCGTGTAACAACGCGAAAATGTAATGCATGTGGACGTGGAGGAGTTAACAGAGAAGAGGATGCTGCTGAGCAATAATCATTGTAAATGCACTTTTGTACGAAACACATCTCACCCCGTGTTGAGGGTGGATAGTGATGGGTCGACGGTGAACAAGTGTCGTCGTCGCATTACGATACGCAGATGACGGAGCGAAGCTCACAGTGAGTGTAGTGTTGTGTATACCATTTAGAATTGGAAATGTAATTTAGAATTAGAATGTAAAAATACTATGTATATGTACATTAATTAGTTAATCGTGGGCATTCAATTATGTTACACCGTTACGTCGATCAGAGAGCTTTTTCTTTTTCGCTTTTTTCGTGCTTTCTTCCTTTTTGTCTCTTTTTATCTCCTATGTCTCTTTTTATTTCGTGTGTTTCCTTCTTGACGTACTTGGAGAACCAGTGCCGGTCGCGCGTTGAAAAATTTCCGTCGAACGATCGTCGACCGGTACCGTTCTTCGTCTCTATTCTTTTTTTTCCTCCTTCGTCTCGTCTCGTATTAATATTCCGTAACATATGTTACACACGTCGAAGAACAACGTTGATCGATTGGCACATAAAACGGAAGCAACATTTAGACCAGTCGCGGCGCGATAATACGTTATGTACAAATTTCAAAACGCGGGGAGGGAGGAGTACAACGTACTTTCGTGTATCATTGGCGTTGACGCAAAGGGCATAAAACGGATAAAAATTATCTTCTACGCGTGTGAAAAAGTAGAAGTAGCCCGAGTAATAAGAAAGATCCTCATAAAAGTATCCCGTAATATGAAAAAACGCGGCATGACGCGAAGGCGATGGAACACTGGCGATATCAATTTTGGAACGGATATAATTTTCGCGGCGTCATTTTGCTAACTCGTACGTCCTGATACGTTCTTTTTCTTGCCTCTCCTCTACTATTTTTTTTAATTCCCGCCGTCGATATTTGCCATCCGCGATGCTCGCGCTATGTCGTTGAACGTCACACTTTTTAGAAACAATGACGCTGCCGCTAATCCCTATTTATCGATAATTATCGTTGCGGTAAAAAGAAAACGATACAAAATGAATTATATATCGATATACACCTAGTATACAAAAGCTCTCGATTTTCGTTTTTCTTTTGTCTCTTTTTCTTGTAGTTTGATATAATTCGTATTTAAGTATTTTCATTATTTCTCCTTTTTCCCTTTTTGTATCTATCTAAGTGCTATGTACATTATATGTTTATATACATGTAAAACGATTAATTGATTCATTTTTTTTCCATATCCTTAATGATTGTATAATTAGGATTGACTATGTCTTAGAGTAATTAACGGAATTACGAGTTTGTCGTTATTATTATGTAAAATATCAAATGTCGTACGTGTTAGATGGTATGTCCATCTCCAAGGTACCATTTTGGACGAATAGCGGTCCGTCTAACATGCCTAGCACTTTGATGAGCAAATACTTTGGAGATTACATAAATCTAATAATAATCTTCAGGTAATATTAAGTATAGATGATTTGTTTTTTTTTTAATTACAAATATAAAACATGTATATGTAAATAGAACTCTTAATTATGCGCGAACATGTTCATCTCTAATTGAGCATACGTGAATTTCTTATCATCAGTCTAAGCCGAACTGTGCGGCTCCATACATAACGGCGGTTTAACAATACACGTCTCTCTTTCTCTCTCTTTCTCTCTCTCTCTCTCTCTCTCTCTCTCTCTCTCTTTCTTTTCTATTTTTCCCCTTTCTCTCTTTTTGCCTTAAGCTTCGTAGTATCTACCGTGTTAACAAATAATATCGCTGTAATGAGAAACAACAATATATGCATACGCTACAGAAAAACGTTATTCATAAAACTTTCAAACAATCTCTCAACGAGCAACATGACGCACGTGGCCGCCGGCCGGGTAAAGTATAAATTGTCTCCTACAAACAATTCCTCTCATCGCGGGAAGCTGAAGCGCGGATCCCAGAAGATCTCTTTCCGTCATCGTCGGAACGAATTCTCTCTCATGCGATTCCTCGGTTTAAGAATGCCATCTTAAGGAAAGAATCTTAATGCCGGCGAACGGATGAAAGATGTGGCTCCGCTCGTGGAAACGAGAAATCTTGTAAACGACGAATGAATACATCGATTATAATCATCGTGCAGCGCGGGAATCATTATGCATTACATTATGCATTACGTGATGCCTCCCGATGAGATAATCCGCGACCGAGGGTGCGTTAATCTGAGGGAACGCGACGTCACTGGGATCCTTACGCTTCATTGTCACAGCCCTTTACCGCCGAAATGCGGGTACAACGTGCGTTATATGGCTCCCTATTATCGCAATATATCCCACTTACGATAGGCCAAACGCATCGAGTTTCGTCGTCATCGTCATCGTCGTCATTATCGTCGTCGTCGTCGTCATCATTTTCAAAAATATATATACGTTGACTACTTAGGCTTTCGACGAAGAACGGAAAGACGTTGTCTCGCTCACAATCAACAGGATTAATTCTTTCTTTTTTTTTTTTCCCCGGATATACAGCGTTATTACCCTCTAGCAATACTTCGTTTATAGCCTAGGTAATAGTGAGACCCTCATATGATCCATTTGAATTACTTTTTTCTCTGTTTTTTTTTTCTTTTTGTAATTTTTTTCCCTTCTTCCGACCGCGTGAAACATTGAGATGTTATCGCACTATGTACACGGGTTTAATCATAATTAGTAATTGGAAATAAATGCAAAAATATATGTATATGTATGAACATTTAGTCGAGCTAATACGAGTATCCGTGCAGTTTTTCGACCGTCCGCGGGAATCGCGTAAGCTGCTTTTATACGTTCCTCTACGCAAAATCTTTTTCGCGCGGTCCTCTCGAAACATCGCTGCGCTGTCGACAGAGTATATTTAACCCTTAACTAAAAACGTAGCAATTAAACTTATATACTATTGTCTTTGTTCAAGATATCACTACGCCGAGACATTCCACTGGTATCGCTCTCCTCTGGGAAAATTTCTTTCTCTCGTTGATTATGTTATATCTTGTGTGTTTTTATCTCACACGACAGACGCTCGCGGTAAAATCGTGAAACGATTAGCGGGGTCTGCGATGATCGAATCATGATCTCGACTTGGTCGAGTGAGTTTACATCGTCGTTATCCGTTTTTCGTTTTATAAACGCACTTCTAAACGCAACGCGTAAAAGTTGCATCGTGGATGCATTTGGCAGCGATCCGCTCGTATGTGTTTGTGCCGAATGAAAAGCGCGGATTATCGACGAAGTCGGCATGACCAATTAAACGCAAAAATACGTGAGTTTTTTTAACGAGCGATCGGTCGTTGGTGATTAATCATAAAATCGTATTGCGACGAACGGTCGTTTGATTTACATTGTGTACGAGTAGAAGGTAAAAGTATATTGGACTATCTACAATATTGACTTTAGGATCGGCAGTGAAAACTCCGTCGGATTCGTTTTCTGTTTCGTAAAAGTTATTCAAGGGATGACAATCGCAGCGCAATTACGTAAATAGCGATATAAGTAACTTAAGCGACATTCTAGAGAAATTCTAACGCAAGTAATTAAAGCACGAGTATGACTTATGATATGCAAATTGCGCGATTATGCTAACAATGTGCTTGAATAGTTCGTGTTTCAGAAACAACGAACTCCTGTGAAATTCTCCTTTTCAACATATAGCTTAAGTTGTCGCGTAGTCTCTTTCTTGTGACATATAGAGTAGTCCGAAGTCAATTGAGGTCATAGCTAAAGACATGTTGAAACAAAAAAATATTTGAATGAAATATTTGAATTTCAGATTTGCAGAAATATAACATATTAATTGAGTGAATAAAATCAAATATAGTTTAACAAGAAATATTAATATATAACATAATATAGTATTAAATTTACGATAATAAAGATTAATATCCATATTACAGAATATTATGCATGTATCATTAAAAACAGAGAATGTAAATATCTCTCTTGAATTTAAAAATATTTCAGAAACTTTGTACAATTTTAAAAATTTTTATAAATCTTAAAAATCTATAATTATAATAATTTCGGTAAAATATTAATAAAAAACAGTTAAAAATTTATTATCATATTGTTGCAAAAAATCCAATTCTATTTTAAGTATACAAGATTTATTCGATTATGGCTGGATTTTGATGCTTAATAACTATTTTTTTAAATTTATAGATATACATTCAAAACATTTGTCAAAATTTATATATACATGTATAGTTTAAAACATTCGTCGATCTGTATAAACGTTTACATTCTACTTTTTTTTTAAATATATATAGTAGTAGATTATTAAGACTGTAATTCTCTTTTGTTACAATTGACTTCAGACTCTTCTATTTATTCTTGCATGGATCGTAAGATCCTGAATATTCTGATAAAATATAAAATAATGAACTCGCTGATTATTCTTGTTATTTAATGCTAAAGATGACTATATCTAACATTAAATATCTCACTAAGTGGGAATGTCGAGATTAGAGATCAAATCGCCACATTTAGCACTGAACTTGGTTAGCACCATAGATATTGTGTATAAGGAAATTAACTTAAATAGAGAATCGTAAACAACATGAAGGGTGAGAATGAAAAGAAAGTTTTAACGTCGCTGCTATCGGACTCTCTACAATTTTCCAAGTATTCTTTTTTTGTAATAACGATTGTCTCGCCTCCCTCAGCCTTGAATTGTCGGAATGAACCGACTTATCAATGCGAAAGTAAACAATGGACGGTCATGACGGATATGCCCACTTTTGCATAGTTACGAGCTGTAAAGGGGCAATATTGTGCGATCATTAATTTAATTAATATCAATATTTTAAAAAGCAATGTTATTGATTGCGTGCTATAATCATGATTATAAAAAATTAGGTACTAACAAGATCTTGTATCTTGTAGTTAGAATAACCAACGTCAAATTGAAAGACAGAGGATAGATTTGTACAATGAAAGAACATGTAAAAATTAGTTTGCTTGTTAATTAATTTTGAAATAAAAATAGAAATTTGTTTTGTGACAGTTGCTACAGAACTGAAAAAGATATTCCGTAATATTTGTATTAATAGTAATATTACCATTGATCGCCAGGTTTATGATGACATTTAGAAATTTGGGTTTTGTATTTCGGCGTCAGTCACAGTCAGAGTGAAGAAGATCTCTGTTTGATATTTCAAGGGTCTATCGAATATCCCGACACTTGTTGATACCAGCATAGTGATATCTAAACATAATCGCTATGACGAAGAGCGTACGTGCCGACGTGCGTGAAGTAATCGAAAAACGAAAATATTGCGGGATTTTTCGTCTATCTCTGGGATTACACATGTAATAATTTACATAAAATATACTTTCCTCGACAATTGGAGTATCGATTTGAAGCTTCGATCGTTCGATGCGTCGTGATTACGTCGCTGTTTAGCGGATATGCTAAATAACGCTAAGGCGAGCAGACGAAGACGAAGAGTTAGAGCAGGGAAAACGATAAAGATGGGGAGAAAAGGCAGAATTTGCGGAAAAGAAACATCGGAGGAGATAGAATCATCCTCGAGCTTTTGGAGAACGTTCGCGCGTATCGGCGCGGTCATTCTCTTTTTCTCTCCTTCTCCAGGGTGTCGCTCTTCGTCGAGCATTCGATCATACGTACATATATCCCTAAGATTAGAATTCAATCGCGTAGGAGAATCGTATCTCCTGTCGTCTAGGAAGTAGCCGCGTGGAAGGGAAAGGCTGTTTACAGCGTGAACTTGGTGCACCACTCTCATGTCCCGCGTCTCTTTCTTTCCTTTTACCTTTGTCTTTCTCTATTTACACACTTCGTCGTACTTTCTCGCGCACCAAACAGAATCCTCGGAGATTGTTCAGGCGCATAATGACGAATGTCAGGGCCTTCAGCCGCGACCGCTATCGTTCGTGAGCCGTCGTCGCGCACGTCCTCTTCCTCGTCGTCGTTCAGAGAGATAATGATCGATGACGATGCGAACGACGTGGACGATTCAGAACAGAGTCCATCGTCACAATCGCGTCGTTCAGAGACGCGTGCTCCTCTCCGTGACCGTAGCCGATCGGCGGTCCTCGTCGTCGTTCTGAGCGACGGCGCGGTATTTGCCGCGCGTCGAGCCGGGCCCGAAGATCGGCGAGCCTCAGACAAGATGACCATCGATGTCGGAATAGGTCGGCGTCGCTGCGAACGTCGACAGCGGGTGACTCTGGCAGGACGGCGGCGGCGGTGCTGGATGTGAATGCGGATGCGGATGGGGTCCACCGTTATTGGTACCGGCACGGGCAAACGTGGCGGGTGGCGGCGGCACCGACGGCGGTATCGGCGACTTGGTGCCCGCAGTCATCACGGTGACATCGGGTGGTGGTACCGGACGCGGCAGCGTTCTAGTACGTGTCAGGGTACCGGTACCAGCCCCCGTCATGTGCCCGCCTATTATGTGACCTGTCGAGCCCATGGACGAAGGGTAGTAGGGTCCGCCGATCGGGTCGCCGATAGCAGGCGGCGCCGGACTCGGGTTGCTGTCGTAGCTTATATAACCCCGGCCACCGTTGTCCATCTCCACGCTGTAGAAACTCACGTCGTTGGGCGGCGCCGGGCTCGGATTGCCGATGTAACTCGACTTCGACACTGTAACATTAGATGACAACGTAGACGTTAGAAGGTGTCGCACGTTATATGTTGACGTAGCTAAGGAACAATGACGAGGAATCAACGGACTCCTCCGTATGCTATTGATACGGTTCATGTCATCGCTATCCCTTGAATTTCAGTAATCATGCTTGTATCTAAGAATTATTTCTATGTATATGTACACTAGTTTTGTTTTAAAGTATCTAAAAATTCTATCAGATATAAATTTGAAAATAATTTTGATGAATTATAAAAATGATTTTGTAGGACGCTTAAGCATAATGATAATATTGCAAAAATTTTTGAGTTTCTAGCAATCAGTTTAGAATATTCTACATAAGTATTTTGATGCAATAAAATTATTTTCAAATTTGTACTTGGCCACATTTCTAAATACTTTAACAAAATCTTAACAAATTTTTTTCCACGTATCATTTACATATAATCGTTGATACTCACATGTGCCGGAAAGAGTTCCGCTGGCGGTAGTTCGCTGCGGCGGTGAGTCCATGTTCATAGATGTTTGCATGTGATTGCTACGACGACCGAGAGTGCCCTGATGAACCTGCATTTCTAAACCGCCTTTCCCGAAGTCCTGCATAGTTTGATCTATTAAATATGTGCTAGCTGCGGTTTTACGCCCCTCGTCCTGTTATGCAACAAATTAAATGACAATCGTTGATTTGTGGCGCGATATCCAGTTTGCGTTTTGCGTTTTGTAAAGGACAGACAGGCGTGAAACGAATTCCGGAAACTAAAACTATTTATTTCAATATTTTACTCCAATATTGCAAAATTCTTCTAACAATACAGCGAGTATAAATATTATTTCTAGCATACAAGATTAAAATTATTTTGTTATACCGTCCCTACAATTAAAAACATGAAATATAAATATAAAAATAATATTATTTTCTATACGAAATTGAATTTTATTCTTTAATTTCTTGAGGTTTCACGCCATTTTTTGTTAATAATAATTAATATAAGTTCGTGTTTTCTTCAATCTAGATTTTATTCCCAATGGAAGTATAAGTAGTGAAGAGAGAGAGAAGTTGTTTATAATATATATGAATAGTACCAGAGTCAGTAATTAACGCGATAATAATTTAATCGCGGCAATTAATATCAACATCCACTTTGCATTTATTAACACGTAGTTTCGTTTTTATTTCAAATGATCATACTAATTTTACAAAGATAATATTAGTAACAATATTTTAACAATATTATAAGTATTAAATCAATTTAATAATTAATTTTATACTAATCTAATTAATAATATAATCAATCCATAATAAGACTGTAATTAGTGATTTATTAATAATAACATAATTAACATTAAATTAATAATACAATATAATCGTAAAATCTGTAATCGCTTGTAATTAGCGACACTTAATCATGAATCAGTTTGGATCATTGTATTAAGTCGCAACGCGTAATTAATATTAATAGAAATTTTATTGCTAAACTCATGTGTTCTCTGGTAGCAGCTTATTTTGTTTTATTTGAATCGCGTTGCGCCCCGTCATTTTACATGCGATACATCGTCTCGGTTCGTATTATAATTTGCGCAACGTTCGTGCTAAGAATTTCGCTCGCACGATTTCTGCATGTATTTTCTTCGTCGATCGTGGAGAAGCACATTTTACGTGCGCGAATGTCGGCGATGTCGAACGTCATATAATCGCCGTAGCGTATTAAATCGACACGCGATCGAGATTAACCGCGTTCTCCGATACTACGCTGCTCTTGCATCTGCATATTTACAGACATAATCTATTAAAAGACGCATCGCCTCGATATTGTTTGCTCTTTCGAAGCTCAGCGTAAATGCGATCGAATAGATTTCTACAGTAAGCCCCGATATCTAGTAATCATCAATTTCCTCTAATCATTTTTTTTTTATAATGGCCCGCGAGGAGCGGCATGAAGTTGCCGGTGGTTTAAATCCTTCCCAACGTCGCGGAACGAATGGCGTCGAGGTGATGGTTCGTTGCGTTTCGCGCTCATTCCGAATGCGGCGCAAAACGATGCGATTTAACATCGGAAATGATAGAACGGACGACGGGTGAGCATCGTGTTTGAGATTAATCGCGTCATTGGCGCGTTTTTTTTTCAATCAGAATTCTTGTTCCTTGCGACACAGTCTGTTTATTAAAAAAATGATGATTTCAGAATTGATTATTCGTTCGAAACTTATCGCAAAAGTCATTAAATATATTTGTGTTAATTATTGCTTTTGATTAAATTCTTAATTCTTTATTCTCTTGATATAATTCTTAATTATTTTCAATGCAATATATATGAATTTTTCCGATTCGCGGTAAAATCGCGGAGGCTGCGTGAAGTTGCCAGCACATGGTTCGAGTCCTTCCCACGTCGCGGAACATCGTGCACGTTATGCGCATCGAGGCGTCAGTTCGTTGCGTTTCGCGCTATTAGTCCGTCCCGAATGCAGTGCGAAACGATGCGATTAACATCGGAAACAGACGATGGGTGAGCATCGTGTTATGTTATATTAACGTATATGCTCGTGAGATTAATCGCGTTATTCGATGTTGCGTTATTAGCGCGTTTCTCGTCTACCGAATTCCGATCTCGCGCGTGTGAACATAGCCAGTTTAATAAAAATTGCAAGATCTCTAATGTATATTCATTTGAAACTCGTCGCGAAAGTCATCGAATATGATATTTGCGTTAATCGTAATCTTTAAAGTAATTCTTAATTATTTTCGATATGATATAAATTTTTTTCGCGGTTCGCGGTAAAATCGTGGAAGCTGCGTGAAGTTGCCGGCGCGTGGTTCGAGTCCTTCCCGGTCTCGGTGCATCGTGTAACATGGTGTCGAGGCGTCGCGTCGATTCGCTGCGTTTCGCGTCATTTCCTCATCTCGAACGCGTTGCCGCGAGTGCGACGAATGTCGGAAATACCGAAACAAGCTACGGGAGTGAGAATCATATTGTATTACATTAACGCGTACGATCGCAATTAACCGCATCGTTCAACAATACCAATCGCGACCTCCTAATTCAGCTTTCAATACTCGTGGCTATCTGATTTCAGTTATATTATTTCATTATCTACTTTTGTAAATAGTACATTGCGCGCGCGATTAGATCGATCAAAGTACTCATTTATTAATTGCCAATTAGTTCGCTTAGATTGCGTAAGAAGAAATGTACTTGAATTCATATCGCATTCATTTAGCGAACCGGAATGAAGTTGTCAGCGCGGTTCGCCATGGCGCGCGCAACGAATATCGGCGAGTGATGTCGATTGTCGAATCGCGTTATCGTTTTTTTTAATTATCGCGAGTGCAATAAACAGTGGAAGTGCCGTACAAAGTACTGGGCGAGTGTCGCGTTAATTAGCCTCCGAGAATGTAATTAGCCGTTTAGTGCCTCCGATCGACTCTTATCCACCTGAATGGTTATTCGGATTATTCGATGGAACAACGATGGAGAAATGGCAGCGACGGCGCGACGACTGGTAAGTAAATTGGTTCGATCGTCGATTAATTAACCCGGCATTACCTCGCAAAAGCGAGAGTTTACCGCGAATCAGAAAAAATAAACTGTGCATGTTATATTCTTTTTTTTATATTATATTCCCGTTCAATCAATAGGATAATATATCTGATATTTCGCGCGTGTTAAATTCGTTAATTCTGTAATTCTTTTGGATATAAAATAATCACAACAAATAAAAAGTAATCATAATAATAAACAATATTGTAATTTAAATAAATAATAGATAATAAAATAATGAAAACTGATATCAATCAACTAAAGAAACAAAAATATATTTTTATCATTTAATAAAACAATTTTTCGTTAAATTCTCTTTGCATTTTAAATCTGATTGTTTTAAATGATTTGAAATTGTATTGTATTTAAATTATTTAAAAATTGCTAATTGTCATTAAATTTTTACTTTTAAATTTCCCTGAGTTTTGCACACAATAGAAAAAACAAAAATTTTTATTTTTATTTACAGATTTTACGTACATTATGCATACGTCTCGTACGCTGATGCTCTGATCCATGTCGAATAAGTCGTATAAATATTTTATTGCCATAAAACAATAAATTAATGCAAAGAATTGAAATATTAAAATTTTTTTCTCTTCACAAATATGTCTTAATGCTAGTTTGATTACTTTACATTTTTTTTTTATTCTCTCGTTATTGCTTTTACTTCCATTACAAAATCTCACGCTACTGCGAGAAAGCAAGCAAGTACTTAATGATTAGAAAAGCCACGTTAAAGTGGTTTTGTGGAAAATGTTTTTGTGCAAATTTGTGCAATTTACGGCGTGAAATCTTATTAGATTAAGATCGTCGCGAACATTTATCTAAGACTGCTTTCATCGTAGCTATTTTTTACAAAGCTAGTTTATTTAAGAGATGCGTTAGATTTACCTGAGGGTAATTGCCTTTAGCCAAACTCTGCGATCGGATAATGTAAAATTATTTTGATATAAATATATTATATAAAATCAAGATTTTACACGAAAATAAAAGTACATTAAGCTGTGCCATTAAAGCAATTTAAAGAAAAGGATAGTTTAACTTCAAATTGTTAAAGTTTAGTTTCGTAATCAGAAAGTTTCTATAGATTTTACAGAGTCTCAACTTTTGAAGTAACTAGTAATTGCAACAATATCATGCTTAATGGTGTGCAAGATATCATTTCGAGTATAAAAAAACAAAGTTAAAATTAGCAGTGAGAGAGACAGTCTCATTAATACAAATAGGCATCCCGTTTATTATTCTAGGAGCTATCATATCTTGTGTGTAAAATAAAAAAGATAAATTAAAAGTATAAAAATCGTAAGAAACCCAATTATAAGTAAAAAGAAAGAGCGAGAGCTAGCAAAACTAATAGGGAGAATGAAACAGAAAAAGTGTTGCTAGAACTCAAACCTACCCTCCGGAATTACTTGTTACTAAGAACATATTGACTGATGGCACTGACCACGTAATCATTAGCGTCGAAGTTGACGTCGCTCTTCTCGTCCGACATCGAACTTAATTCGCCGGTCATGGTGTCGCCGTTGACGGTGGACGGTGCATACATATCCGCGGTCTGCGACTTATTAATACCTGTACAAAAATAACGCATGATGAACGTGTAAATAGCAAAGCCAGGTGCAAGTAGTAAGACTACAGCCGCATACAGAAGATGAATTTTATTGAAACAATCAAATTTGATTTTTTTCAACTTGCAAATCACGAACGTGATGAATCTCACATTTCTTTAATAACATATGCAGTTAATTTAAAAAACACATAAATTTAATGTTCACAAATTTATAATAATGAATTCATTAGGTTTATAATAATGAATTTTGTCAGTCCATATTATAACTGCATATTAGCAATACTAATTAGCTTTACTTAATAGATATAATTAAATTTTAAATTAAACACTCTCTCTGGATATTTTAATTAAATTAGAATAATATACGGTATTATAATTTTTATTTTGTTTTGAGATCCGTTTTAAAATTTTATCAGAGTAAACCAGACACATCTTCTGTTGTAACTATAGTCAAACTGTTGGGTTATAATCTTCTAAAGTGAAGCGCGTACGCGCTAAGTATTATTGGTCGTAAACTTACGAGCTTTATTTCGTTTTCGTATTATGTACCACAACATGATGAAGACATTAACGATAAAAATGATGACGGAAGTCGCTGCTAACGTATAGATATAATTCATCGGAAAGTCGCCCTTTTCCGAGAGGACGTCCGGCAGGTTTTCCTCTTTATTCGGGCCTAGGGAAATAAAGGAGAGAAAGGACACGTGATAAATATTATATTTACCAGCACGCTGGGCCTTCTTTTTCGACTTTATTGTAGCAAAGACTATGGTCGCGGCAATGAGTAGGCAAGCAGAGGCGGAAACAATGATGATAATGATGATGATGTAGGAGGAACTATTCTCGCTTAATGTCAACTCGGTTGGTGGCGCCTCGCCTGTAACCCAAGCCAATGCCCCATCACCGGTTTAAGTTATTCATGCAATGATCTACATTGTTAGTCACACGTTCAATTTCAAAATCTTCGGCTATACGAACGTTGTAATGCCAGATTGTATGACAGATTTACAGCCAGTATTTAAGATCAAATAATAACTAGCTACTTGCTCACTTATTATATTTTCTAAAAAGACAAGCAAGTAACTGTTAGTTTGTGTTTTCTGCACTGATGTGTAAAATAATCATAACAACGTGCGGCAACATTGTCCATATTGGTTTCCAAATTTCGATCACAACTTCCTTGTTAAGCCTGTAATTTCTATCTTGAGTTAGAGGCGCTTGGAAGAATACTACTATACCGAAAAATTTTCAAAGCTAAGCGACACCCTGTACTGATGCGATGACCGTTGGAATGAATCATGCTAAAATCATCGCAGTGTACAATATGATTATCCATGATACTTATAAATGTTATGCTATATAATATCTAATGTACTTTGTTGCAACTAACCCACGATATAAATGCCATGCGAACATTCACGGGACACACTAAATACGTACGTAATGTAATACACGATCAACCTAATTACTGAGTACAATTAATTACGTGGATGCGGGGCAATCGCGTTTAATTATGTCTCGATGATCTGCATAATGATTTAGCAAGCTGTTATTTTCCACCATGTAGCATGAATAACGATATACTGTCTAATGCAGATACTTTGTTCGTGAAAAAAAAAAAAAATACCTTTGATGAACATGATTCTCATGATTTCTATTAATTACTGTTTCGTTATATATTATACTGGAAAGTCATTTTTAAATAGAAAAGCAATCTACGGTGTTTATCTACAACTTACGAAGCGTCTGGATTTTGGTGATATCCGGCAAGAAGCCGCTGTCTCCTTTCTCGTTGATAGCCTTTACACTAAATACGTAATAAGTCCCCAGCGACAGGCCGGATATAGTGGCCTTATACTCGCCGGGCGGGACGTCCAGGTAGTGATAGCGACCCTCGTAATCCTGCGCCTGTCGCCACCGTATCTGATGGGATGTCGACAAGCCGCCGTCGAAACCGCGCTTCCAAATCAACGTGACCGAGTCATGCGTGTGGTTATAAACCTTCAGATCGCTTGGCTTGTCCGGCGGAGACGTGACGTCCAAAAGTATGTCGTCAGTAGACTCTCCCATTTTGTTTAGTGCACGACATTTGTATTTTCCGTAGTCCTGCGACCTCACGCGGTAGATAGTCAACGTCGTTTCCGAATACAGCTCGGACAGCTAGTGACATATTATTTTATCAGTAACAATATAACTTATTATTATTAAGAGAACAAAATCAGAAAATGTTTTGACATACGCAACATACGCTTTCGATAGAAATCTTTGCAATGATATAGTTACATTTTCCATGGAAAGATTATAATTAGGTGTTGTGACCTCTTTACAAGTTTCAAATTTTCAACGGTAAATATCTTCTTAACTATGCCCGACATGGAAATTTTATCAAAGTAAAATTCGCTCGAAGTTAAACGAAGAACAAGATTTACAGTATGCAATACAATACTGTAAAGCTTCGGCGCTCTAAAGGAGATATACTGGTAAAGGAACTCGTTATTTAAGAGATAAGTACATCTTATAAAGCGACTTACATCGCTGTGAGTGATACTGTATTTATCCTCAGTTGCATTCGGCAATAAAGTTTTCCCATTGAAGATCCAAATGAAACGCGGCAATGGAGATCCTCGAGCTTTGCAGAACAATTGGACGTTTATTCCTTTGTTCGCCGCTGCCTTTCGCGTCAGCGGGGTGTTCGTCATTTCCGGTTTAACTGCGCATAAAAGTACCAGTAAATTCTTTATTACACGCTTTCCGATACGTGAATCGCGCAACGAATATTTTTGCGATGCTTCACGTGATCACACAATACCTGTACGCTTTTTCTACTAAAATATAATTAAACGTTGAAATTTTTGTGGCAATTATAGAGTCGTAGGCAATTCTGCTATTGACTACTTGATTATTATTGATATTATTAATCAAGCATAATTATTGCAATAATAATATTATATCATTTAATTATTAACATCAATAATTAGAATACTTTTCGCTGAATTATTATTAACTGTTTACTATATAAATATTGAGACTAAATATACTAATAGATATTATTAATCGTATACGAATTTTCTCGATTTTTTGTTTCAATCTCATTTACTAATGTCCATTTCCATCAATGTAAATTAACTTTAATGTTGGTTCAACTTACTTTCTGTCTTTTTTTTAATTTCAAGAACTAAAAAAGATAAAGAATAAATCAAAAAGTAAGAGAGTAATGTTAATTTACATTGATAAAAATGTATATAAATGTATTGTTCGCTACTTTTTAAAATTACTAGATGCAAAATTACTGCGTGATATATAACATTTAAAATGCAAATTCATTCACTTTTTATCATCTGTTTACTTAGAACTCAGCGGTATTAATAGTGTAACAAAATTTAAATAAAATTCTTTACGTACAGTTTGTAATAAATAGAATAGGATCTGATGTTACGTTGCCGATGCCGTTGTTAACCTTGCATCGATACTCGCCCACATCTTCCTTGCTGGGATATTCTATATGAAGGTATGACGTCCGGTTAACGAAGGATGTCGAGTAACGTCCCGGCAATTCAGGATTCGATCCTACTTTCTGCCATGTAACGTACTCATCGCCGATCGGACTGCCGTCAACCTCACAGAACAGTTTCGCTTCCATATCTGGGGGATAGACTATTCCTGACGAAGACGTTCGCTTGATTTTAGCCGGATCTGCGGGATATCAGGAATAAAAGGATGAAATGTGAATTGTGAATGATGAAATTGTGATTCGTTCATTAACAAAAACAATTTTAAATATTAAAAAAATATAATCATAAAATCACTTCTTAGAATTTTCTTCTTAGAAAAAACTTTTTGAAATTCACTTGACTTTTAACAAAATCATAAGAGAAAGTGAAGAACGGATTAAAATTAATCAATAATTTTCTAAGATATAATAATATAATTATCAAATCGCCAATATTTTTTATTAACGTGTCTCGAAATTAATCACAATAATCTCGTAATAGAATTTACTTGCGCAATGCAATCGACGCGACGATATTGTTTGCTTACACTGCACAGTCAGATTTAACTGATAAAAGGTGGTCCCCTCCTTATTCAGGGCCTCGCATATATATGTGCCGGCATCATGACGATCCAATCTCGTGATATTTAGCGTGGAACCGTGCGCGCTTATTCTCTTGCCGCTGCTACCTAATGGCAGACCATCTCTCGTCCACGTGTATTCCGTCGTGTTGGGATTGCCCCTCGCCGATATGGAAATTACAAAGGGCTCTCCTTCCAGGCCGGTTAGTTCATAAGGGTCCAACGGCGAGAATATCGGCTTGTCTATGGAACAAAAAGAAAACAAGTTCGTACCATGTTATCGTGTTTTATTTCTGTCGTATCTAACGGGCAAGATGTTATAAAAATAGCATTACTTCGATATACATCAGAGAGAAGAATTTTAAATAAATATTATGAAGTAAAATGACGTAAACACATTTTTTAAAAATTATTCAATAAAAGGTATAAACTTCTTCTGTATAAAATTTTTTCAATGGTTATCAGTATACAAGTTTGTTTTTTTCATTTTCATAAAAAAAAAAATTAAACAATCAGTGAGTTGAATATTCGAGAGTAATGAGATTAAAATTTTTTAAAAATATGAAAAGGAGGCAAAAGTTCATGAAATTTATATATCTATATATTTATTGTATAGTACATATTTATTTGATATAAAATATTTTTTTGTATCATCGTGTGCTTATTTTATTTTTTTACATATTTTTATGCTATAAGCTTATGTAAAAATAGTGGATTAATTCTTCTCTCTTCACAATCTCGTCTACGCATTCTTTTCAACTCATTTGTGTTCCAATTGATTGTTATTATACGCCGTAACGACGAGATATCGCGGATAAAATGCAGATAAATTTACACCAACACGATCCGATATATCCAGGGATATAAAAAGAGATATTACCGTGCATTCGCACTCCGCGGAGATTTCCGGGTTGAATGCACTCTCGTCGCTCGTGATATCATGCGTGCGTGCTGATCCTCGCAAGTATACAGATTATGTTGTTAAGAGCAATCTACTTAGGTCTACACTCACACAGCACATCCAGTGTCGTGGCGTCGTGGCTGGATCTCCCCAATTCGGCGTTCTTGGCCTCGCAGGTATACACTTCGCCGTTCATGTCCTCGGTTAAGTCCAGCACGAGCTCGACGGACGAGAGGTAGCCGCCGTGTAATCCGGGCTTGGTGCTGTTCCTAGTGCCGGGCACTGGTATCCCATTCTTCCACCACGACATCTCAGCGGCGGGATTGCTGCTGCTCGATTCGCAGATTAGACGTCCCTCCTGGCCGGCGTGAAAATCCTGGGGTTCGCGGTTAATCTTCACCCTCTCGGGCGGGACTGTGGAGTAAAAAGTCGACGGTTCGCCGTTTAAAATATTGCTATCGCCGCGCCGAGATTCGCGATTCGCGGCGTGAAGAAAAAAGAGAGTAATTACGGCGTCGTTCAATCATCTCTGTGAGCTAGCTTTTCTTATCGGAGAAACTTAATGTCTCCCTTTTTGTCTCGAATTAAGACGAGGCCTCGATAAAAAGAAAACACACAAAAGGATTATGATAACGAATATACGGGATGAGTCATATCTTACAATAGACTTTTAGCACGAGAACTTTGAGCAGCGGGATCTCGGTGGCGGAATTTGTCGCCTCGCATCGCACGTGAGCATTGTTGTCGGACGCGTTGACAAGTATCGCCAGCTCGCTCGAGACAGCGTGAGGCCGTTGCCTCACTGTGCCAGGTACCTGTGATATATCAAAAGAATGTTAGTATAATGATCTATCCAATGGTGGATCTTAAAATATTTCTGGAAATTGGTATCAAATCAAAAACGCTCGCGAAAATTAAAAGACTTCAAAAATGCAAGAAACAATGGTGTAATATTCATAAATGATAAGAGACAGATTTTTTTAAATATTAATTCAAATTAAAAAATGAATAACTCTTGCGAATTATGAATTTCTACTATTTGAAAAAGTTATAAGAAAAGTTAATGCTGTTACTTTTAATAATTATTATAAAATCAAAAGACAAAGCTTCTAAGCTTTAAGCTTTGTTGTTTAAAACATTGCATAAAATTTAAAACTAACGAGGCTTTAAAAAGTTTTAATGTTTGAATGCACAAGATCGTTTTCAATAATATTTAATTAAGTGATATGTAACTCTAGGAAAAACAGTCCGAGGGACTAAATAACCCATTAAATTACTAAAAATTAATTACTTCCGTTATTATTATTTCTTCAATCAAATTTTTTGAACATAAACGAGAAAACAGGGAAGAGTTTTTGTGCTTAGGATTTTATGTCTTTTGAGTGTAATAATTCGCCACTGCTAGATTTATGACGATCGCATTGTTCAAGTTTACGTACCTTGCGATCGTTTTTGTACCATGTTAACGTGGCCAATGGATTACCCGACGTGGCAGTGCACATGAGCTTCAGCACCGTTCCGGCAACTATCGTCGTGCCTTCTTCGTATCCGGTGACGGTTAGTTTTGAAGGTGGATCTAGAAAATCGATTAAGTCCGGTCATAACCGATTAATCATTTTTTTTTTCTGCTATCATTAAGCATGGGATTTCTGTGACTATTATATCCCCACACAATTTAAAAAATTTCTATTAAAAGTTACACTCGCAAATGAGAAAAAAAAGATTTACGTAGCGCTAGAAAAATTTTTTAAGTCAGATTAATGTACAATAAAAAAAAAAAAGAATACGCATTCTTTTTTCTTTCATTGTTATCTCTCCATAGTTCGCGAGCTTATTATTCTTCCGCTTTCTTTGTCTCCTTGAATTCACTATTCTTTGAAAATTCGATAAAAAGCTTATGATAATTTGTAAGGATTATTTGGTGAATCCAGTTACATTATTGGACATGAGTGGTATTCGTTATAGTCTCGAATCGCCGAACGATATTGATTGGAGGCCAACTAATTGTTTAGTATATTCAGACAGCGAATAATTTTAATGCATGTAATTACAAGCTGAAAATGCAGTTGATTATACAAGGATTATTTATTTACGGCGGAAATTAATGTCGGTCGATTACGGTTGTATTATTGCGCGAGTGTATCATGTGCGCAACATGACGTAATGTCGAATATGTTAAATGAATTCTGACCACCGGATTCGCGAGAGAGAGTGTGCGTATGCATGTTTGGGAACCTCGAATAATAACGACGGCGTGGCCGATTAATATGTAATCGCGTCGCGCCGCGAAGATGTCAGGAGGAATGGCCAATAACGATATCGTTATAAAATTTTCTAAACATATTGCAAATCGTAAGGTGAGGAGCCATGATCGTTAAAGAAGCGAACGTGATATCCATTATCCTGATGGCGCACTTGAGGAGAATATCCGCGCATTATAATATTTCATCTCGGAAGCGATCTTTTTATGATATCTTAGACCGCTTTGCTCACCTTAGCGTACACCGCGAGAAAGGTAGTATTTTTTAACTAAAGAAGTTAAATGGAGAAATAAATATCTCCACATAATGATGTTATTTTATATTACATATCAATATTATTTACTTAGTTTTAATTGAAAATATTAAATGAGGTGTTTTTTTGCCGAGAATATCCATAAAGAGAGTTAATTGCATTCACAAATGAAATACGAGAGCGACGTAAATAATCAACTGAATTTTACGTTTTAATTTTTAATTTTTCGTTTTAATTAGGATTAATTCTATCTCGATTTTACGTTTAACAAAGATTTAGCCGGTGCGTCCGTTGAAAAATTTCAACATCATTAATTGCCAATTGATATGGTTTTCCATGAGGAATTATAGTTATCCCATAATAGGGAATTCCGGAATATGTCTCTAGGTACGTAGGTAGGTATTCTTTGACGCGAGGCGGAAATTAGGTTTTCGCCGCGGGCGAGAGAAGCGTAGACTCTCGTTACGACTGCGATGTGTGTGCCCGCGCCTGTACCTGGGTGCCTGGCGAAATTGTATGATAGAGAAGAGGGATGCTCACATATCACGTTGATGGTGTGCGTGCCGACCACATTCTCCGTGAGCTTGGCGTTAGAAGCGTGGCAGATGACGACGATGCTGCGGCTCTTGCGATTAATGCTGAACGTCACGTTCGAGCTGGTGATCCAGCCACCGTTCGGCGCCACTTCCGTCTTCGAGGCGTTGCTCTCGAAATTATGCCCGTCCACCGTCCACTTTATGTCCGCGGGCGGATTCGAGTTCTCCGTCGTACAAGTAATGAGCACCTGGTCGTCCGCCTTCGCCTCGGTCGGACCGCTGATGGTTACTCCGGCAGGCGCAACTGCGGATCGTAAAAGCTCGAATTAGTTCACGTGGCGACGTGGTTCATAAAAAAAAAAAAATCTACGGCGAAAATAGTAATAGCATAAAAAAAAAAAACAGCTACGTAGGTACGTAGATACTTCGTTGATTTGAAATAAGAGCCGGGAATCCAAATAAATACAAACTGTTAGCGGATACAAATATGCATCGGTATCGATATATAACGACAATGCAATGCGGAAGGATACCGTGAATTATTGTGTTTTTTAAACTCGATATTCTGCTAAGCAAATTTTTGGGGAGCTAAAAATCATCGCTCGAGAAACTAATGTCGCTCACCGTCGTAAATTTTCATTTTTGATGTCGGCCGTAAAGATATGAAATAAAGTTTACCGACAGGCCGTCAATAACTACAACAGTACGGCCGACAACCGTTTTCCCTTAATCGTAAGTGTACGATAAGCTAGTCGCGGTATATTTTCTAGCTTTATCCGCATACATCACGCGAACATAAAGTTAGCAAAATTTCAATTTGGATAACGCGAACGTAGCCTCGGCGAAAATAGAGAAGCGGAATTATTTATGCGGCTGTTCCGTCGGCAAGAGATCGTCCATACGCTGTGCAACCTTAGTTGCGCAATACTATGCCTTGCGATAAAGTAATGGTAAGTGCCACAGACAGGCACCAGGCAACGTTAATATTCTACACCTTAAATACATCTCAAGTATCACTCGCGAGAAATACGCAATCTTGCACATTGTGCAAGATTCAAGAAACAGAAAAGAAATGAATCTTAAGAGCAATAAAATTTATATATTTCCATTCTTTTATATTCACTTCATTCATTTTTGAATTTGTTCAGACATTGCAGACATTAAATTATTCCTTGAAAGTATTAATTCGGTTTAACAAAATGAAAAATAAAATTTGGAAACATCGAACGTAATCCTGCATGGATTAAATTGAAGCATTTCGCATTATTCCATTCGCATCGACATAAAAAGTACAATTATATATATGTAGCTATAGGCGAGATATGTATTATTAAATGTATTAAAAATTCAAGCTCATTATTCGATTCCGGATTAATATAAGGAATAATATAATAATTCGCGATTATATGAATATAATATGCAAAAGATGGATAAAGAAATGGGGGGGGGGGTTTCTCGGAGCGTTTCTCGAAATATAATTTGCAACGTTTTACCTCTATCTAACCGCGCGTAATTATCAGACGTGCGCGCTGCACGCGCGCGCGCGCGCGCGCACGTACACACGCACACACGTACACACACACACACACTTACAAAGCACGGTGAGATCGACGTGCGTTTTCATGGGCTGCACACTCATGATGTTGAAGACCTCGCATCTATAGCGGGCCTGGTCGTCCTCCGCTCGGGCCGTAAACGAGAGCACGTTCTCGCTGAGGCCGGGGACCCTGCGATGGGCCGCCGTGATCTTCACGTCGTTTCTGTACCAGACAATTTCCGCCTGCGGATTTCCGCCGCGTGATCGACAGGCGAGCTCTACATTTTGACCGCGCTGCACGGTCTCGCCGTCGGTGTAGCCCTCTATGTACGGTGCACCAGGTGGATCTGTGAGGCAGACACCGGGCGGTGATGCGCCGTTATGTACAGAGGCGTCGCGCTAACGAAACTTATTTGAAAGCGTAATCCGGATAATTGGGACTGAAAGTCGTTCTCAGCTCAGATAACTCAAAGGGGCGATATGCATGCGAGATTTGAGAGGAGCTCTACAAATACGCGCGGATTCTGCCTCGCGCGCATTCTAACTCTATATATTAGACGAATTGCAATTTATTCCCGGTGGATTATATTACATGATAAATTCAAGCTGTGACTTGTGTTACGTTAATTTCGGTAATAATTGACGAAAGCAACGTTTACACGATTTTACAGTTACCACCGCAGACCGGCGTCATATATCTTCAAATTAGCAACGTTACTCTCCGGTCAGCTTTCGTCAGCGTTTTGTTTTACCTTACGTTAAAACAACTTCTTTGTTCACGTACAAATGAAGCTCGCCGTCAGCTTCTTCTGCATTAATAAAGCATCGCGTGAAATTAAAGGGCGCGCGGACTCGAAATTAATGTCGACTCGTAAACTTTTCGGTAAACGCCACGAACCTTAATTTCATGTAACACCCGCAATGCTTTTTCTACGACGATGTATCGAGTGCGCTGACACGACATGGCATAAATCGATCACGCGAGCGCATATTTTCGTGGCATACATATGCCCGTTGTACACTTACAGAAAACGGAAAGCTTGATGGTGGCCCGCATAGGCCTGTCTATGGGTATCGCCGGGTGGTTTGCCTCGCAGGTGTAATCCATCCCATTATCGTCCGCCGTAGGCATGATGGTAATAGAACCGTGAGTGTCGTACTTGAGCAATTCCTTGGACGTCTCCCCGGGCTTGACTGTCTCCTTGTCTGTAACATTGTCCGCGCAAATCGCGAAATAAATACCACCTGCCACCTGCTTCTACTTTATAGTCGCGAAATTAACCGCTTTCCTTTGATTATTATTTTTTGCCTTTCGCGCTGCTTGACAATTCAGGAATGTTAAATCGCGATAAATTCCAATTGCCATTTACTTTCTTCTTTTATCCCATAGAGCAACGGAATTAATGGTTTTTCTTGAATCATTTATTTTGTTCTTGATGACTCCCTGAAAACAAGTACCGCGTGTTTATCGATATTTTATCGCTTGTAGTTGTATGTAAATTAATTTCAATCGCACAATATTGATTCTTAATCTAAATTCAAAGATATTTTAATCGTTTGATTATTCGTGTATCGTAAAGAGTATCGAATTAATTAATTTTAGATTCGTGAAAAAAGTTTAATTATTTACAAACGATACGTCCAAAGATGCGTGATTTACATTAGAGCAAATTCGCGAATATACGCAATGTGTTATGAAAAAAATATTTGCGATGCAGCTCTTTTTATAAATCTCCGCTTAAAAGCTCTGGACAAATTTTTGCGCGAAAGGGCGACGCATGGCTCTTTATTTCATGCGTCGCGATTCGCAGTTTTCGGAGAGGCGTCGAGGATACAAATGCTCTCAACGGCGTCGCGATTTGACTGGATGCGTAACGGTCGGAGGAAGATTGCTGTTAGAATGACGAGCGAGATGCGAGCATCGTAACAAAGGAAACGACGTGATTTATTCCTGCGCGACTTGCATTTTGTACTGTTCACAGAGCCTTGCTGTTTTTAGATAGCGCACATCCAGCAGACGTATAGCGAACGCTAAAATGTCTCGAGCAACTCTCTGGTCTCGATTTCTGACGAATGTGAAGTCGCGTTAAGTTTTGTCCGATAAGAAATGCAAACGTTAAATAAATTTCCACGCGGAGCGAGGTAAAAGTGATTTTTATCGCAAAAGACTTACTTTATCGTAAGAGCAAGAGCTGTTTGTGATTATAAATAAGTTCATAGGCGTGACTTTCATTTTGCGTTGCACACTGCGTTGCTGAATTTAAATGTTATTTCCTGTTTTTAAAATATATTATTAAATTGCGAGGGAATTGCTGTTCACGTTACATCCAAAGGGATAATATTAAAATACGTAATGTAAAATAATATCGAAATACTCATTTTACCTTCCATCGAATAATCCGCTAAATGTAAAGAGCAAATTTGTTTTAAATACCTATAAATTCATTCGCAGTCTGCTTACATGTATTTCCCGATAACAAATACATGTTACATGATAATCACACGATGTTCGTAAAAGTGCATACTTTTCTTTTCCATACATTTTGCAGGCGAGATGGATATACGCGACACTCTTGAAACGTACGTAGCTAAATTTCTATAACGTTATTATTGCAATTACATCCAATTAAATAATAAAATGGCAATTAGAATTTATCAAATGCTGCAACGACGACATTCAAATATTTGTACATACACGATAGTTTTATATGTTAAAAAAATTCTTTTCTTTTTAGATCATAAAACTATTTGATATTACGTGACTGTTTTTATATCTCTCTGAAATGAAGTCATCTTCTCTTTCTTTTTCCCTTTCTCTTTTCGCCTTCTGCCATATATTAATTAATATTTCATCACGACGAGAAATAGCAGTTCCTGCATTCATTGGATATTCATTCGTTCATTCCTGCCCATCGAAATAGTTAATGACGCGTCTTTATGCATCGCGTTTCACAGAGAAACTTTTCTTATCTACTTTCGACTACGGCGATCTTGTATTTGCAGAAAATTCAATCGTATTTATTTCACGAACACCCTGCGCGTCGCTTCGCGCCGCGTCCCTTTTTTCACTCCAGCCCGCCGTTCTATTTATCGATGTTCTTATCGGGATATATTTTAACCCTCCGCGCGCCGGATGGTGGTAAAACGGCGAGCCGGCCGATGGCAATCGTCTCTTTGATCTCGTCGGGCTGTCTCGTCGGGCTGTCTCCGGCCGAATGTAAAAACGCGAGCGGCGGCGCGAGCGGGAGAGGCAGGAACGTCAATTTCGGTAGTTGGAGCGCGGCCAGAGTTGTGTGTCACGGGATCGATCGAAGATGCTCTTGGCAACTGGAAGCGGCGCTAAGAGGGAGAGGCATCTCGACGCCGTCCCAATCTTTTTCCCACTTCTACGCGCGCGTCGCCCGATCAGCGCCCCGACGGCAGCTTGCGACGAAAGCGCGAGATTACTTACTCGCCTCCGAACCAGAGATCGAATCCACATCGGACAAACGGGCGCGAACACGAACGAGCAACTTGGTCCAAACGGACCACGAACAACACTGTCAGTTATTCATTCGTTGTTTGTTCACGTTTGTTCCCTTGGTCTGGATTCGACCGTTACTTCGTTTAATTTGTAATTATTTAACAAGTTTGATTAACTCGCAAACAATGTAAAAGATTGTTAAAAGCAGCGGAAACGTCAGTTCTGTAAAAGATACAAAGATTCTTTGGACATTTTCTACGACGCTTGTCTCCAAGTCTTAACATACTTTAGATAAGTTTGCTGATATAAATGTAATAGTACAAAAGAATCTTTTATATAATTTATATGAATTTAATATTCCTTTCTACGTGAAAGGCAAATAAAAAAAGTTTTTCTTAAAAAGAGATAAAGAAATTTATTTTAAAATAAATTAATGTAAACAAAGCAGATCTTATTGTTTACAATAATTGTGTAAAAAAAAAATTCACGCGTCGATATAATATATTTATTAAAAATACAACTTTTATACTTTGTTGATATAACGATGTTAAACGTGTAAAATCTCTATTATCGCTCATTTTATACATATCAATAAAAATTATTTACTGGATGGAAAAATTCAATCTAACTTTCCGTAATGTTTCCATTTTCCAAAAAATTTAGTACAATGTAAATCTGGAATTTAACGTAAAAATTACATAAAAATATACAGCGCATATTTGACAGCGGTTATAATGTCAAACCTGTGATGACACACAGGACAATGGCAGTTTAAAAACCCGCTTTTGCGCGTTAACGTTTAGAATTATTTATATTCGGTCGCGAAATTTAATTAGGTGATACCGCATTATTAGATCAGAAATGCGCTTATCTGTACGTATAATGCGGCGTTCATTTAATCCTCGTCGTTGTAATAGCCATGATATATTCATTCGCGCGCGGTATTATCGTAATCGAATATCAACGTGCGTATTACGGGGTAGCGTGGAACTACTTACCACCCTGGATGGAGACTGCTTCGATTGTGGTGTCGCCGCCCTTGATCTGCACATTTCCGCGATACCAAATGATCGAAGCGGCCGGTTTGGCCGATCTGACAACGCATTCTAGGCGCCGCGATTCGCCCACCTTCACCTCGATTATTTGTTTATTCGGGTGATTGCTGATCTCCACCTTTCGAGGAGGCGCTGAAAAAAAAAAAAAAAAAGAAATGTTATAATACTTTTAAATTCTTGGGATTGCTACATTTTTCAATTATATAATATTTATATAATATAGAGAAATTTTTGTTAATTGTTTTTATAGAGTATTTCTGTTATATTAGTAGCAATAAAAAATGTGTTACATGCTTTCTCAAATAATACTTTCGTTAATAAAATACATAAAAGAATTTGTATTATTTATTCAGTAATAAATAAAATATTTAATATCAAAGATTTTAATTCGTGAAGTAATTTTTTTATCTTAAATATCACTTAATTTTATCTTTTGTTATTTGTACTTTATCGATTTAAGGAACAAAATAGCTTGCTCTCTTGAAACTTGCGACCGCAGGTATTCCATATGCTAATATTCTAATTTGCAATCGATTTACTATTAAGGAAAATGAACTAAACGTCATTCCTTATAATTTTTCAATATTCGATATTAAAGTAATTGAATCTTAAATTAAAATTCTACTTAAGTTCACTGAAAGTTAATTAACGAATGAGATCCTCTTATTATATTAGTCTCGAATTTTGCTTCGTTGGGAGAATTTATTTTCGTTTCTTCGAAAATTATATGTCGATGTTTTATACACAGAAAATATTCCACCGTACAATATTTTAATAGAGTGTTCTGGGGATTAATTAAAATCGAAACTAACATATAAATATGAAATTGTAATTTATTTCCGAGTTACAAACGATCGGAGCTGTTCAACGCTACACGTGAAATTTGCATACACGTAAATGGATTTGCACGTATACCAATCTATTATCTATTGCTGACTTTTTCGGGAATTTCGTAATATCCTTCCATGTTTTATTGAACGGCGCGATTATTTAATATTATTCATCACCGAATATATATCCATTTAAAATTTTAAAATGTTAAATAATTTATATGTTTACACATATCTATTTAAATAAGTTAAGCGATTGTTAAACTCGAAATCACGAAACCGCGAAGTATGAATAATCATTCACCAGATGAGGAGCGGCGAATCGCGCGACACGCGCAACACGGCGGTCGTCCGTGAACTGTTCGGCAATTCGTTCGGAATTTTGTTTATTGTATCATCTTTCTACCTACCATTTCCTGGAAGCGATAAAGCGATAAGGACAAACACCTGGCTTGTGCGCGGCGCGTGGCGCGCGTCCGATTGTGTAAACATACATAGTATCCGCGCGGCAGGGGGTTGTTACCCTTGTGACCTCGCACTTACACTTGGTAGCGCGACGCGAGAGATGCCGGACGTGTTCGCTTCTCAGCAAACACTTAGCCTTATTATCGGCTCGCATGCTATCGATTCTCACGATTAATGATTTGTGAGCGTGTCTACGATCGCGACGGTTATCTATCGCTGTTGAATTCAATGACGCGCCAAAGTCCTTCGCTCGAAATTTCCATCCGCGTTGATTCACGAGAATCGCGCGCCTTCGTGCCATTCGTATCCTTTCGCGTTGTTTCCACCGTCACAATGCGTAGTAAAATGCATTAACATCGCGTGCGATTAATGTCGCAGGAGAACATCGCGTAAAGTGTCGCATCGTCGTCGCGTATCCTGATGATTAGCGCGCGCGCGATAATTAACCATGTTCTCTTCGAGTGAATTCCCTCCGAATGTTGGAAAGAAACAACGACGAAAAGGTATGTAATTTATTATTTACGCTTGTACATACATGAGACTGTAACATATTTCATTATGTATATTTAAAAATAAATTTGTGTTATATGTATGTATAACAAATAATTTATTAGGCTTTCTATTAAAATAAATTGGAATAATTCATCCAAATAACAATTAAAATTAGTTCGTATAATAATGATATTTATCTTGTATAATAACGTATTTACAATTATATTGTACATCGTGTTAAAAATATACAGCGATATTATTAATCAACTTCTCTCGATCTCCTGTAATTAATAGTTTCAACGCGTTACAACTTTCAATTTTTAATTTATCCCTAAAGTACAAAAAATTAGGTATTGCACGGTGAGTACGCCGTATATTGTACGAACCAATATTTTAAATTATTTAATTTCGCATTGAAATCTTTTTGCGCTCGCTTTTTTGCGACCTGACCAGGGATCGCGATAATTACGTCGTCATGCGCGATTGCATTCGGTTAAGTCGTATCGTAGACGATGTTTAAAATTGAACCTGTACGCGGCTGCGTACCGTTAAATGGTCGTTTCGAATAAATTGCGTATATCGTATATATAGATTTTCGGACAGTCGGTGATAAACGACGCAATCTGCTGATTTCGGACGATCCGCGTTCGCCCTTGTTTTATAGCACTCGATTTTCGCGCGCCAATCTCTCTCCACATCCACGAGTTAATTTAATGTCAGAATGGCGTACGCGCGCGATTTATTGCCGAATTCTATTAAGCGCATACAGAAAACCGTGCTCATCGACGCAATAATTACATACGGGATGTGGCTCTATACGTAAATGCGTAATCGCATTTAACCTGATCGAATTCCTTCCACTTAGACGCGATATAACTCGCGTGTAGAAAGTTGCTACCATGGAGCGAGCGTGTAGATCCTGTGAGATAAAGAAATTATAGCTGATGCTTTGAGGGATGTTTATAAAGTTCTCATTTTATCTATGATTAAAAATTGATAGTCATTACGAAACAGATTATAATTGATAAAAACTTGATTATAATTTTATAAAATAGACGTTTCGACATATCGGGTATTTCTCTCCCAACAAAAAAAAAAAAAAAAAAAAAATAAAAAATTGATAGAAAATTGATTTAAATTGTGGTCGCATTTTTCGAGGAGGGATTTGATGGAGAGGAAAGTTCGAAAAGTGAGAAGATGGATTGATAGTCACGTGATTGATCCGCTGATTTGGATTTAATGATTATTCTATTGACCCTTATTTTCATCGTTGACAATATAATTTTTTTCTTTTTATTGCGATCCTATTACAAAGTGAAAAGCCGTCATTGAAGTATGTTATCGAGGGCTACTTGTGTATCCATTCAGGCATTCGCATTCAATCGGTCGACAATGTATCAATTCGCTATTGACACAGCTGAATGCAACGTGTAGTTCGTGCAAAATACCTCGAATAAATAAAATCTGAATTATGACGCTGCCGTTATTCCAATAGAACTTTATTTTTTCCGTTAATAACATTTTATTCGGCGCCGCACACCTTTGTCACATTTTCGGAAAATTCGAAAATATCAATAAAGCAGCTAACTTCTTCATAATTCTATATAACGTGAGCATATTAAAAATGTATTATGCACATATGATTATAAAAATTATATGAATAGAAACTAACGGCAAATCGCTAAAAATTGTTGATAGTTTAATTCCGAAAAATTGACGTAAATTGAATCGGTAAACTGTCGGTTTAATTGATTTTAACTGACAAAAATCGAGCTCGTAATATTCCACGTGTTATTCCGTCAGTTAGTCTTCCGCCAGTACGAAAAATTTCCTACGAGATGAGAAAAACGCTGCTTGCTCTCCTTCTGAGAAATTCGTTCGAACAACGGTGGTCGTTTGTATAAAGGAAGAGACCCCCCTCGATCGAAGACCAAACACATTTACGCGCGAGCGGTTCCATTTTTACGGCACGGTTCGCGTAAGAGACACTTTACGCGGCCAAACGACAACGACGACACCGACAACGACGAGGAGAAGGAAAAGGGCGCTGATGCTGGTTATCCTGGTCGCGCTACTCCGTCTGTCTCTTCGAGTTTATATTGGCAGCCGTTCGGAAATCCTCCGGGGGATGCGCGCGACGAGGTGAAGCAACTATTACGCTCTACCCCCGGAAGCTACTTCGTCACCGCGAGACCCGACATAGCGCATCCCGGCATCGGGCGCTGCGCGCTCCGATCGGGACCCATTACCGATCCGAGATAAATTTTCCCACTTCGATATCCCCCTGGGCGCATTCGAGAGGGTCGCGTTAGTCTTCTCGGACTCGGTGAGTGTTACGCTACGATGCACCGGCGCCGATGTAAAGCGCGCGGTGGATGCATCCGCGGGGTAAAACGTAGTAGGTAACCGGTCGTTACCTAGCGTGCGTTTCCTGACGGCGGTAACTGCGAACATTGTCGCGGCTGTTGCCTCCTCTCCTTCACCGTATCGTATTGTTCTCCGGGAGAAATATTGCCCTCGATACCGCTTTCAACATTTAAACGCGCCGGGCATTGTGTCTCGTACGTTTTCGATACGAGTGAATCTGGCGAGCTTTCTTACGATGCCTTCGAAAGCCGATAACTTAACCATTAATTATAAGAACTTACGATCCATTGACAATTTTCAACAAAGGGAACGATGATGTATGCTTAACTTGGCAATTATGTATATACGTACGATGCACTCTGTCTTGTCTTTGAAGTTCTCAGGCAAGAAATTACTTTCGGGATCAACTAAAAATCAATTAAAAAATAATCACAATTAAAAATTCATTAAAAAATAATTACAAAGATTACTTCGATCTTTCTAAAATACTTTTGCGTTTTCTATATTTTTTCATATTCTTCTCTTTATATATTTCTGCATATTTTTCTCTTATGAAGGATTTAGAAATATTTTTTATTATGTGTACTTTTATTTTCATATGTCCCATCATCACGAGACATTTTCTCGGCTTAAAATTAAAATTATTCAATGAATTAGAATTATTCAATTAGAATTATTCGGTATCGCGATTTTTTAATTTCTGATACTTGCGCGAAAAAAAATACGGAATCGTTAAAGCCTGGGTTGGGATAACGGAGAAGCAATTGCTGTTGATACGGAATAAAATGCTATTACTGTAATAAGGAGAATCGAATTAAATTCAAATTAGAGTGTTGGTGTGAAACGCGATATTTAACGCTCTACCGCGTTATCTTCGATACAAACTGGTCTTGGAAGATTGCAATGTAAACGTGTAATATTTCGAGGGGATCATAATTTCTAATAAAAACCTTGTAAATATCTACCTGCGTTAATGCCGTGACAGCTCATTTAAGAGAAATGAGCGACATTTAGTGATATACATGTCAGATGACTATTATTGGCGCCTATAATTTGCAACCGTTTAATCTCACCTTTGACGCGAATCGCGAGTCATTCTTGAAAAGATTGCCCTCGCGGAAATTGTTGCGGAATTCCACAGATTCTCGGCCGACGTCATAAACGATCTCTTATAGATCCGGTTTTGGTATATAGCGCTTCAGATAGGCACTGTTAAAATGTAATTACATCTCGTTTTACGAATTACGATCGAAATATATAACGCAGGAACGTAAATCGAGTTGTAAAACTTTTATACGTAAAGCAAAACTTGAACTCTTGCATAAAACCGCTCCGATACGATATTACAGCTAGTTGCATTCGCAACGTATTTCATCGGCAACATTGCCAACAATGCACTATATTGAATTTGCACTGTGTAACAATATAATGTTGAGCTGTAGCTATAACTAGAAAAATCGCATTGTCAACTTTTTTTTTTATCCCGCGGCGATTTTGGATATTCCTGTTGCAAAACCGAGGTTATAAAATTACAATGCTACAAAATCGGATAACGTAAGCGGAGTTTAATAAAACATTTTGAACAAATTTTATAAAAGTATCGCGTATAGATTTTCGAAATGACATTTTATTCAAAACGCGCCGAGATTAACGCCGAAACGAATTTACAAAAATCTCTCATCTTTATTGTGCGCGCGTGCATCGCTTTAACATCGCCATTGAATGCCGTTAAACGGAATATTAAAGACCTCAATAAAATTATTGAAACCGTACCGTAACGCTTTCCGATATCTATTTCGATTTCATTTGAATCGCCTGAGATACGCTGTATAAAATAGCAATCGGGGAACAATGCGCGACGTTGAGTAAAGATGCCAAAAGGGGGTGGCGAAGGGGCGAGACAAATGGAGACACCGTCTCTCTCGATAACGTCGCGCCGTTACAAAAGGCAGAGAGTACAGGAAGATGGTGTCAATTACGTGTTAAATGCTTATTTAGTCGTCGTTCCCGTCTGTCCCCGTCCCGTCTTTCATTCGCGCCTCTCTCATCCGGTTTCCCCGTGGCCGCATCCGTCTCGGTTCTTATCTCTTCCGGGGAGGGGGGGGGTGGGGCAGTTGCGCGTTTTAGCACGGAGGAAGAAGGCGCGAAAGTCGCGAGGGATCGCTCTAATTACACGGGGGCCCGAAAACGGAAGCGGAAAAGGCAGGCAAGGAGGGAGGGAACGGCGGGGGACGGCTTATATAGTCGCGAATATTTCACGAAATCCCTCGAGTGAGTATCGCGACTTGAGTCGAGGAATTTATCCTCGCCTTTATGCACGAACGCGCCCCCCTTCCTCGTAAGTGGATTCGACCGGGATTTATAGGCTAATGATCGTTACAGCTTCCGATTGTGCGCGTTTGCACCCGTAATCGCCCTGCCCGACCGGTCGGTCGATCCTTCGGAACGTGCGCTCGTCCAGAGATTATTGGGAAACTTCCTAATCTCGACTGGCCAACGTACGTCCTTTGCCGTATACATTGCGAAAATCATAGATATGCGAATCACATACGTTACCGCGCTCATGATGGCGTATGCAAGCGCGAAGCGGCAACTTCTCAGAGTTGATAATTTTTGATGCATCTTCCCGAAGCTGTCATACGTCATAATCAGGACAAGAGATATCAAGGAAAGTACTACGCGTACTACTTTTATTCTCCTCGCACACGTACGATTTTCATGACTGTGGATTAATAAGCGTGTTTAAATAAAATTATTTTTGACAAAAATATCTTGACAAGAGTAGCCCGAAAGGGTAAGGGTTTGAAATTAAATTCTCATAGATTAATATGTATATTTATTTGCTACTTCTCTCGTCCTACGGCATAAAAAGTTAATTTTATTTTCCATCTTTCATGTGTTCTACCTTTCAATTTTAAAGAGTAAAATGCGATTCGCACAGACAGAAATTTGATTGATGTGGTGAAGATACTCAATCGCAAATCTCTTTACCGAGAAAAGGAATTACACACATCGCATAAATTCACTTCGGTCTTCTCCCGTGCGAAAATGTCGTGCTATACGATTTATGCTTCGTTTTATAGCCATTAGTTCAAATTAATAGGTGTCCTCACGCCACTGCACGTTTATTCCTCACGACTAATCGATAGTCGATGACGCGTTGTATATATCGCGACTGTACAATACAGATGGAATCTGTCTTTCGGCTATTACTCAATGCGCTTTCGATAAAGCAGACAGCAACAGATCTATCTCTTAATTAGAAAATGGAAGTAGCGAATTTTTTAATTCCATTACTGCTAATAGCCTTTATGTAATAAATAATAATAACATTGTTAGTTACACGTTGCAAAAAAGGCAGGTTTAGTTTGATTATAAGATAACTACACGATCGGAAGATCGCTAAAGAAAAATTGTGAGACAAATATAACTTTATTATCCATTATTAATGGCTATCAATGTCAATTAAGATTGGTAAATGTAATATCGAGCGAATCCATAATATCTTTGAACAAGATTAGTAATTAATTAAAAGTTAATTAAAAAAGTAATTAGATAATGGCAATACATTATGATTTATACCGTTATCAGCATGTAGTTGATTTAATTAAATTAACGATGTAATCATAATAACAGTATTCCCGTGTTTTGTCCTATGTATCTAACGATTTGATATGATATGAATTTTTATAAACATATAAGCACGGACATATAAACTGTATATTTAATATTTTTTATATACATACATACATATATGTATATAAAAATTTAACGTATTCGAGCTTTATAAAATCTCGAGGAAATTCAAATAAAAGAAAAATAGTAACAATACAAGTGCGTTGACTATACTTCGCACACATACCTCAGCAAGTAGCTCAAAAGGCGGAAACCTAAAAGAATCTAAAGTTTCGCGAAAGAAAATCTCATGCCACGGCCATTATCTACTTCGCTTGTTTTCATACAAGTCGTGGAAATGGAGACTGGTACAATATGCTGCGCTACAATATGCGCATCATACATTTTTATATCGCACGAGATACATGAACCCGACGCGCGTCAGTACGCCGGTTCTTTTTCCTACCTTTATTAAAATAAACAGCTGTCTGTAAACTCAAATGCGACGTAATATATCTTCGTTATAAATTAAACCAAAAAGAAAATGAAATGAATTTTTTTTTCCCTCGAGCCAAAAATAAAGATTGAAATTCACTTTATTTCTAAACTTTGACAATTATCTTTTTCAAGACTTCCAATGCAAATTTCTTGTACATTTTACATTCGCGCTGCGCACTTTATATTTCTTTTTTTTTTTTTTTTTATTTTTATCTGTCGTTGTTATCTCGCACTTGTTCACTTTCTTCGTGACTCGTATATTTTGTCGGGGAAAAGTAAACGATGTTTTCATTATGCGAAGTCAATTTGGCGGACTTTGAATGGATTTTCCTACGGTAACTACGTCTCTTGTCTTTACTTACCGCGTAACTTCGCGCGGTGTTCGCGTGCGCCTAAAGAAGCATCGCCCGTTTGTTTCGCGATAAATCGCACCCGCACTTAACGGCAATTGGATTCTAAGTCGCGTGGATGCGGGCAACCTGATAGACCGATAAAGCTCTCCATCCCTTTTACGCGAAATCGAACGGGTGGCGGCGGGTTTATCGGCCCCCAGTGGCCACGTTGAAGAACGGCGGGTCCTTTCGACAGTCTCTCTCTCTCTCTCTCTCTCTCTCTCTCTCTCTCTCTTTTTTTCACCTTTCTTTCCAGCGGAAAGCGCGATTCCAGTTTGACTCGTCATGAAATTCCCGCGGGACGCTGCTATTTAATTTAATGGTACGACGGCTCGCTCTTCTTCGGCTCTTCGTAAGTTGGAAGAACAGGGAAGGTGGAAAAGATGTTTGACGTGAACAAACGATAGAAACGGCCAGCCACCAATCCGTGAATTACCTCGTAACGAGCGTAATTAAAAAAGTGTGAATCGTGAGTTATGAATTAGACTTTTACATTATTAATTTCCTCTCTCGCTGGATTATAACAAATATTATAAATATTACAAATATATGTCGTAAAAATTTTAAGGTATTACAAAAATATGCAAATTTTATTTTAGGTAGTTTCAGAAAGAAACTTTGTCCTTTGTAAAAATACGATATTTTTTATTAAATATCATATTTTATCTTGCCATATAAAATATCTCAAAAAATTGCGTACTCTATACAATAATGTTACCAAGTGAATTTAATAGAAATGTTAATAACTTCAATATCAAGTAATCGATAGAATTTGTTATATTTGAAAATTTCTAACAAAGCAAAAAGAAATATATCTCTCAAATATATTTTTAGTGTATAAAAATGGCATTGTATTTCAATCACAAATCTATGCGTATACTGCGGAATTCTGTTGAAGGTACGTGATTGCTTGAAATATCAGTAGAACCAAGAGATCGATTTACGCGTAAGATTTCTATGGTATCGAGAGAAGTGAGTCAGTAATTTAATCCACTGTTTCCATTCGTCTCATTTTTACAGCAAGCCAGATTTTATGTATTTAATAAAATTCGGTTTCGATTCCGCGCGTACAGAGCGTATAATGGAATTGGAGAAAATTAAAAATGCGTAATAAATTTTTCATTGATTAATTATCCGACAATGAGAAATATTCCCTTAACGAGCAAACAAAATTAGATCTTGTGATTTTTATCAAAATTTTCCATTTTAACGTGATTGTTAAAATGATGACTGTTGAAAATTTACATGACCATTATCGTTGACAAGCACTTTGACGTGACATTTGATTCATTTTCGAGTCATTTGATTTGATTCATTTTCACATTTGATTTACTACGGTCATTTGATTTATTGTCTGTGAGATCCAAGATACTGATAACGATACTCACGCGTTTCCGTAATAATTTTAAATCACAATTTGAATCCGCGACGCGAGAGACCGAGAAGTTATACGTTAGTTATACGGCGGAAGGTCCGTAGTCTGGAAATGGACTTATCTCCCTTTGAAGATGCTGTCACATTATACGACATCCGCTGTCCTCTCGCCGGACGCAAAGGAATTGAATCCGGTTTTTGGACTGCCGGTGGAGTCCGATCCGCGCGCGATCTCAAAACATCCATTTTACATTTTCCGGAGCGGTGGGCTGGAAGGACACCGCCAATATGCCCGGAACTGGGTCGATGGACGGATCGCGGTCATGCCGGTGAACAAGGATGGCGAATTGAAAAATGGATACGGTGGAGAGAAAGAGGAAGGGATGCGAACGGACAGAAGAGAAGGGAGGAAAGAGAAGGTTCGGTCAAGCTAGGCGCTGAGGGTTGATTGGGGAGAGTTGATAAATTCGTGCGTTGGAGTTCGTCATGGCGTTTGTATCCTTTATTCCCACGCAAGAACCGACAAAGCGTAACAGGGAGAGACGAAGGGAAGGGAGGACAGATGGAGTGAGTTCCGAGGGTTTAGTGATAATTGAATGAGCCGATGTTGTATCACTGCGGGATTTTGTGCGGCATCGACCATGCCCTGCCCCACCTTACTTCGCCGTGCACCCCGGCATTCGCGAAAGTGCGCGCGCGTGGAGCGGTGGTGTCCCCGAAAAAAATGCGGGGAGCTTCGAGGATGGCCGGCATTGGCGTTGATTCACGCCGTGCTTAACCCTCCCCCGTTATGCATGTGCGGATTGTCCGACTGATCGACTTTATTTCCCGAACAATGTGCGAAACGCTATATTGAAAAAGAAAATCAACTGGCGTTGCGAAAGAGGCGAGGCGATTTGCGAGAGGACCGAACGATCCGTTTTATGGAAAAATTTTCGATTGTGTCGAGTGAAGCTGTCGCCCGGATTATTGTCGCAAATATCTAAAGCAAAGTTCGAACGCAGTGGAACGGATGTATTTCGATAGATAAGTGTACGATTTATGAATTATTTTTGTTGTTACATGTAGTTGCGTAATACATTTTAATAATTCGTAATTTATGTTTCGTTACAAATTTGATTTGTTTTGTCTCTCACTTGACTTATCTTGTTCGTTGCGTCTGATTTATCGTCGTTCGTGCTGCAATGGATCGTACTTTATTGGCATTAAACGGGAGAAAGAGGAATTGTGACATCATTTGGAATTATGACATTACAGGACTCGCAGTGACCGCCTTCCACCATCAAAATGACATTTTCATGATACACGCCGTAATATAACGCGACTCTGTTTCTTACATTTTCCCAAAGTTAGAAATTCTGCTTTCGAATAACGCGATAACCTGCATTTTTGAGAAGTTTCATTTTTAAGACACGATTATATTGGAGCATTGAAACTTTTCTGGATGCTGCTTTGACAAATTCAAAAAAGGAACGACATCTTTAACCTACTTACAAGCTTGCGTTTTCGAAAGTTATAAGAATATCGTTCAGCATTTTAGTTCGTCACAATCGCCTCTGAATTCGTCGCTGTTCCATCTCCACGATGAAACATCCCTTTGGAATAAAACGCTTGAAGGGAAAAAGAAATCTCGATCGGCCGCGTGCGCATTTTAATCGTTGTGCGGGATAACGTCGTGCATCTCTCTCTCTCTCTCTCTCTCTCTCTCTCTCTCTCTCTCTCGATAACGAGGAACTCGGCGAATAAACATTCTGGTTACGCGGTTTTTCGTTTTACACGAAAAAGGAACTCTGAAACGCTCTCGAGTGCTCACAACACACCGACGGTGTGTCGCTCGGCGTGTACCACCCGTTTTTCCGCGGCGTGTCTTTACTTTTTTCCCGGACGTACCTTACGTCTTGCTCGGCGAGTAGTATCCCGGCGAGTCACGCAAGTACCACGAGTTTCATGAAAAATCGGGAAAGTTGAACGTTCCTTCGCGAAGCGAGGATGCACTGCTGCCGTGAGATCCCTCGGATCCGCCTATCCCTATAGAGACGGCCGAAAGGGAACGAGGAGGAAGAAAACTTTCTGAAAACACGTACAACTCGCGAGTAAATTTTAATAATGCCTCGTCTATTATTAAATTCGCCCATTCCCATCCACGTTTTAACAAGAGAACAACGAGCTTCGCAAGTTCAAAATTTCTGTTTCTTTTTCAAGAAAACTCTCATATCCCCGATACAGCGAGTCTCAAATTTCACGAGCAGAATCGAAATGATAATATTAATTATTTAAAGAATATCCCGGATAATGTGCAGTTTTCAAAAACGAAAGAGAGAAAAGAGTATTAAAATATTTACGTGCGCGCGCGCGCGTGTGTGTGTGTGTGTTTGTGTGTGTTATACGATCTAAAAATTTAATCATCCATCCTCGAACGTAAGTCGAAGACGATCACAAATAAATTTCATGTGAGTCTTACTATGAAAGAATTTTATTTGCGCACTTGATTACAGAGACGTTTTAGCATAGATAAAAAGTTAATCGGTCGAATTTTCGCTGAGCAAAGTTGTCCTCAGATTTTCCCGGCTTCCTCACAGAATCTTCGGATGTGCAACAAACCGTAAGATAATTAAATCTCCTTTTCTTCGATTATGTTCACAATGCAATCCTAGCGATGCGGCGTGCGCGGTGGTATATTGAAAAGAGAAAAGCGTAATGAAGAAATGGTAGAGCAGATTACGGATAGCGTTTTCGGATCGTTATTCGGAAAATTTATGTGCACGAGTCGTTGTCATCGCCGCGATTCTACAAGACGTAAGGAGAATTTTGGGCGATATGTGCTCTCGGTTCTTTTACAGCTAACAGCTAACGGCGGTGTACGACGGCCATTGAGAATAGACGAAATGGTGTTGGCTAAAGCTCAGTACGAAATGGCTCTCACGGCTTGTAAAACTGCGCTATCAAAATTGGTTTCGTAACTGAAAACGATATCTCGTGTCCGGAAAGGTTCCGCGGCGAAAGGCCACCGCATCGATCGGCTACCAATCGGACAACGAAGCGAAATGCGTCGACCCGTGAATGTTCGCGTCGCGAAACACGTGTATCTCTTAGCGTTTCCCTTGAAATATGGATCACATAACGAGCACAAACTTTATACCTCTCTCCATCTTCTTAGTACATTTTTTTATTACAAATTTATGGCAAAAGGAAAAAAATAATTTTGCTTAATCTACTCCACTTGAAAATAACGCTTTATCAATGCAAACCTGACAATTGGAAAATTAAATTTAATGAAACCTATGCATTTGTATTAATTTTTTTAATTATGACGATGGGTAATTAAAATATTTTCATATTTTAATTACCCAATAACATAAATTTAATATTAATAATTAAATTATATAAAATAAAAATAAAAAATATTAATTATTGATAAAAAAATAATACATAAAATGAGGATTCAACTTGAGGATTAATTAATTATTCCTCTCAAAAAGGATTATTAAATCTAATAATAAAATTTAAATTTATAGAAAATTAAATTTATTTTCATTTTGCGATAAAAAATAAAAGTTATTATATCTCTGCTAAAATTTTACATCCTGAAAAGAATGAAATTGCACAATTTTAATAAATCAAGGAAATGAATCGAGACTTTTATTGCAACGTTTTAATTTCATCTTCTTAACTATTAAAATCACGCGTGCAATTTTCTTTTATTAAAAAAACGCTAACATTAAAAAAAAAGAAAGATTAATGATATAAAAGAATGATTTCATTAATGAATTATTTTTTCTACAAAAGCAGTTTTTTGATTAAATGAAAGAAAATAAATTTTATTCTTTTTTTTTTTTAAGCATCCATAATAGTCCAGTTTGTCAAAATTGAAACGAATTTAATCATTTAAAATGTAAGGAAAGGAATTATCACACACATTTACGTCAAGATGTTAAATATTTCTAATAAGCAAAAAGTTAATTAGCCTTGTATGACGGCCTTGATATGTTGTGTTGACTAATCGTTATTCTCTACGAAGCGCATTAACAATTGATAACTTGCGCATTTAAATAATTTTTGCGATTAACAATACGGGAATATCGAGTCGCTGGCTATTTATCGAGACAGATATTTCGCGCGATTTATTCTGAATCGACGTGATAAGAGTGGAAATTATAACTTACTATCTCTCGTTATGGAATTCCCAGGCAATAAACGTTTCCTTAACTGTCGGTTCGCACGAATATCATATTGAATATCGTGCATTAAATTTTCCTCCAAGACTTAAAAGTATGATTCGTCCACTATCATTACGAGATTACAAGAGCGCGGAATTACGGGATAATTGAAGTAATGGAAAGTCATATATCAACTGGTTATTAATAATATATCGTGTATTTTGCGGGATTGTGCATCGCATTTAACTTTGTTTAATGCCATAAGCACTGCGCCATCGTAATTAACATTTTCACGTTCTCCCGTGAAAGCGAGAGACAATGGTGTAATAACTGTGAGGTGAGCAATTTATAATTTATTGAAGTTATTTGTGAAATCACTAAATGATTTATGATATTATTTTCAAATTCTTATAAAATATCTGATTATTTTTTAAGATATATATTTATTCAAGATACATAAAAAATACTTATATATATACACATTCGATATAAAAATATAGATAAAATTTCACATTTGAAATTCATTACTATTTATGTAAAAATTAAAATTTTAGTTATCGAATTCTTTAGAAAAATTTATATTTAAAAAATTTTTTCGGCGATTATATAATGTAATCTTTTATTAAACATTTGTTATAAAGGACGAAGAAAAAATTCAACACAAAAGCGAAAAAGCAAAAAATAGAGAAACAAATGTATAAATAAATCGTGACAAGTATATGAGTAAAAGTATCGCGATCATAGTGTCTAATTAATTTGCGAAAAATTTGCGTTAAAAATTTTAATTATATTAGTAATAACAATAACATATTGGCATAAAAACACGCTGTGAAACATCTTTAAAAGCCATATTAAGTTAATTATTGATTATATCGAAAACTTATTATTTATATTGAATTCTTATGTCATCTCTTGTTAAAAATCATCAATCACATACTTTTAAACATTACCGAAATTTTCTTGAATGTATGAAAAATTATATATTGATTTATGATGCGACACTTTTGTCACGTCATCATTATAATTCGGTGCATTTTCTTATGCAAAATAATGCCATGTGAATTGACCGCGAATCAATTAATATATACTTAATGTTAATTCCATTCCTAGTTGGAATAAGAAATCTTGAAATTTATTTTAGCTTAAAAACATTTGATTAAATTAATAAAAGATATGAAAATATTTAATAGATATAATATTTTAAATGTTTTATTACGCCCACATTATATTTCGCATGATGTTTAACATTATATTTGTTCGGTATATTTAATATTGATTTGTTAAATACGTTTGCCTCAGAGTACAAAAATTAATTATTAATAATATTTAAAGTAAAATTTAGCATTAACGTTAATGTAAAAATATAAAACGAAATGGAAATATCATACGAATGAAATGACGTGACAAAAATGACTTTCAAACGTAAGTACAAGAATACATATGTGACATTATTTTTTATTTCATCGTCGTAATCATCGAAAACATATTCATATAATATATAGAACACAGTTGCGTTTTGCATATATGCTGAATCTTCAAATTAGATTACGCCTAGAATATAAACCCGAAAATAGCCTGATTCAGCCTGATCGGGCCTAAGTACATTCTGTCAAAGCATACTCGTATTTCTTCAGTAACGATTGTTCTATTTATCGTTCGATATATCCCTACTTCGCCCGGGCACCGATATCGTTGTCGGCCGCGAACAGCCGCATCGGCAGCGAGCAAACGAGGTCGGATGATAAACGCAGCTTCGGGGACCAGGCGCGGATAGGACAGGAATTCTCTCCCGTTCCTTCTCGGTCGAAGGAAGCCCCTTCACCTCCTAGTCGCCTACCACGTTTCTTGGCGAAAGGGGGCACGTATCGTATCGCAATGGCGCGGGACGGTCGCACGAGGGCACTTTACTAAACGGTCGATAGAAGGCGGCGGCCGCCCCGCTTCGATGAAATACGAGCGCGACGCGCCAGCTGGCTCGTATCGTCGCCGAGAACAGTGTACAATGTTCGTACAATGTTCACGGCGACGCAGCCAGCCCCGGCGGTAGCAGCAGCAGCAGCAGCAGCAGCAGCAGCAGCAGCAGGACTTGTCGTATATGTACGTACGGCCATTCTTTGTTCGAAGGCCCGGCTGAATTACGAAGAGTTCGGCCCGCCATACAGCGGTGTCTTTCAGGATGGGCAAACCGCACGACTGCCCCGGAAATTGGGTGACCGTATTTTTCGTGCGCGCACAATGGCAGGCAAAAAGAATCTGGCTGCACTCGCAGCTTTTTTAAAGAGCGGCGGAAAAAGTAGGACATTAACCAAAAAAAAAAAACAATTTTTTTGTAATCCGTTTTCATGCCGGTAACGCCGCGCACGTGAAACACAAATTATACTTCTCGAGAATTTAGAAAAGGAATGTGGCGCATTTGCACTATGCACGCGCACGCGAAGTCAACGTCCTCGCGGTTTGACACAATGAAAACGTGCCGCAAACACGCAACGAGCGTATAGAGAGCGAACTGAATTTTCTAGTGAATTTTTCCTACGGCCACTTTTAGCGTTTATTCTTCGTTCCGCGACGAAAACGAAATCCGAAGGTAAGTCGCGAAGAGACAGGGCGCTTTCCGCACAGGAAACCTCCACCGGACTTCTATAAATATTTAAATGAAATGTAATTTTCTCTAACAGGCGTCTCGTTACAATTTGCTCTCATTTACTAAATGTAACCATCTTGTTTCAATGATTGTTAACGTCATATTTACTGATTTTTTTTTCTCATCTATGAGAATATAATGGCATAATCGTTAAAAATATAATAACGACTGTATAAAAACCAAGAAATGCATATTATAAGGTAAACTATGTTTATTTACGGTATATTATGAATTATTGTTAAAAACTATTACAGCCACAGAAATTGAGAACATTGTTTAAAATCTTGTTTCATCGAAATTTTCGTGCAAAATGTAAAATTCTAGCGTCTGTAATCCTGTTATCCTTTTATATATCATTATTTGAAATTAATAGAAACAGTATTGCGTAACAAATAGTTTCTTATTTTTTTTTCATTGGTTCGTGAAATAAAATAGTTTTGTGAAAACAATTCAACATATACTTACGTAAATGATTCTAATAAAATGATTTTACGATTTTTCTGATTGGTGTTTCCATACTTTTTCTATATTTATATTCTATATTCTATCATACATTTTTCAAGTATGGCAAAAATTGCAGTATTCTGCAAAAAGAGAAACGTAAAACGTAAAACTGCAGGTTCTATGCAGAAAGGTTCCTATGAATCCTTAAAATACTATAACACCACAGTAGGCAAGTCTCTTGCAACGCAAGCTCCTTGACTTCGCCGTCTGCTAGCAATCGATCCAGCTCCCAATGATTACTATTACATAAGTTGTAATAAATTTAAATATGCCTTTCTTGCCTTATTAACACATGCGTGTGGAAAAACGTTTTCAGACAAACTTGAAAATTGAACGAACTACAACAAATAAACTAGTGTTAAACTAGAGAATTAGTTAATTAATATTACACTTTTTATTATAGAAATCATTAACAAGAAAATTATTCTAATTTTTTTTTTAATTTTTTTTTTAAACCGTCTTAATTTTAAACTTGGCAAAACAAGACCTTAAGAACCTGAAGTTTCTAAAATAAAAAAATTCGACATTTTCTTAATTTTCTTTTTAAGATTGTTACTATATAAATAAATACTGTAATAAATTAATACTGTAAATAAATTGTTACTATAAATAACCGCCCCTGTTTATCTCTCTAAGTTAGATAAAAGATTTAATAAATTTATATATTATTAGATGCATAAATTCACTAAATCTTTCATCTAACTTACATATATACATTGTTAGCTATTTTATTGCAATTTTGAGATATTCCGAAACTCCGTATCGGCAATGTGCAAACCTTGAGACCTTGAGATCGCAGGCCGGTAATGGGCGCACAACTCTAAAATCCGAGCAGTGGTACTGATTAACGAGCGCGGTAGTGCAGAACCCGCCGAGTCGATGAATCGGGTAATCGTTTGCCCGCCTCTCTAATCCTGATTAAAACTACGAGAGAGCTCCGACATGGGCTTTCAGTTCCGCAGGCGTAACATCTGACTGGGACGTACTTACGGCGGCGTATAATGTAGCTTGTTAATGCGGTACTTACACCGTACTCCGTATCTACCATCCTCCTTCCATCCTTCCTTAGCGCGGAGCGCGATTCCGCGAGTCTACCCGGCATGCATTATTCAGAAACACTTTACATTATTTAAAGGGACATTTTCCCAGCGTGCGACTCCGTTGTTGGTTACGGAAGACAATAAGGCGGGGGGACGCGCGCGCGAGGGAGGAGGGGGGGGAGGTGGGGGAGAGGGAAGAGAGAGAGAGAGAGAGAGAGAGAGAGAGAGAGAGAGAGAGAGAGAGAGAGAGAGAGAGAGAGAGAGAGAGAGAGAGAGAGAGAGGAAAAAAAGTTCGGCCGGAAAGGTAGTGAGCGAGTAATTATAAGACCGCGGAAAATTAAACAGCAACGTGCGCGCGAACCTCGCGCCCGAAGTGATTTATCCGCGTCCACCGTGAAATGAAATAATTAAAACGCCGATGATTTATCGTTCTCGTACTATAATGTCCAGAGAGATGATACGCGGATTTCGTCCGCCGTGGAAAATAAATATCGTTGATATGAGATACGCAAGACATAAAACGTGGAAACGTTTCTGCTTTTTCGAGATGCATTCTCGTGCTTTACGGGCCATAAATCATGATTTATGAAAAGAACAATTAAAACAACGAATATTCGCATTGTTTATACTCGGGTGTCTTTCGTTTACTCTTGCATAATCCCTTAACACCTCGGCGAGAGATCTACCGTCTCTCGGAAGGTAACCAGAAATAAAGGCTATTCATGCAACAGAAAATTAGAGATCTTTTCAGCTTCTAGACGGCGTAGCGTAGAAATTCGCAGAAATTGGCGGTGGAAAGGCGTCGGAGAGGAAATTTGCGCGATGTAGGAACGCCACAGCCTTAATTCCGGAGCCGATCTTTCGGGTTTCATAGAAATTAGGTCGTGAAATCGATCCCGGCATACTTGCATGTTCCTCGCGATAGTTCGGCATATTCGCTTCAAATTGATATTTTTTTTTTTTTAATCACTGCCACACAAAATTAAACAAATTAAACAAATAAAGTGTTATACTTTATAATTATCTCTTGCTTCCCTTTGAATTTGAAATATAAAATTATTTCATTTAGAATAGTAAAAAAGTTTTAAATATTTGCAACTACATTACGAGGATAGTGAATGAAGTAAGTGTTATCAGGGGCGACGATTTTTTGATTTTGTATTTTTCTTTCATATTCATTAGAGATCTTCATTTCCATCCCGCTAATTCTTAGAAGTAACATTAAGCAATTGCATATTTTTTCTGTTTAATTCGCGTTTTATAAATTAATTATGTCTTCGTTTTTTCGCATGCAGCAGAGGCAGAGCTAATTTTGCATCCGCATCTCTTCTTCAGAATTTCTTTGCATTGCTCTAAAAGCGTCTTTCTCGCGTAATTTATTCTCGCGATGGAGAGGGAGAAAGTTTTATTCCAGAACTCTTTGACTTTGTCTTTGCTCGACTAATTAGTTATCCGTGTCATGAATATTATGGCGCTGTTAAAATGCTGAGATTGCGATCGATCTTAGAAAATGGAAGATCAGCATTTGCATTCGGAATGATTGTTTATTCATCTATAACAACAATCACAATCTCAATCTTAGTACGATCCCATCGATATTATTTTAATAGATATTTAATAGATATGACGCACGGTACACGGTGAAAGCTCTTAATGAAAATAGACAAGTGACGTAGCCAGAATTTCGCGATCGCATTTTAATTTAAATTTATTTATTAAGTCAACATCTTGACAAAAATTCCGCGAAGACACATCAATTTTTAACGAATATACTGAAATTTTTACGGGTTTACGCCTTGAAATTTGTTTTTTTTAGAAGAAAATTCACCACTCATATTTTCTTTCATATTTCTTATTTCAATTTAAGAATTAAGAATCGATAAATAAAAATAAAGAGTTAGAATAGTAATAGTAATCAATTATGATAAGCGTTAAATAACAAAGATTTTCGGTAAGATGAATTAATATGAAATGCATGATAAAAATATCATATACTAATTACACAATTTTATAATATAAATATTATAAGGAATTTAACTAGAAATACCAAATTGATATAATTTTGCAAATATATGTCAATGTTTAACAAATATACTGAAATTTTTATGGATTCATGCCTTGAAATTTGTTTGTCGAAAGAAAATTCACCATTCATGTCCTCTTTCATATTTCTGAGTTTAATCTAAACACTGAGAATCGATGAATAAAATAAAAAGTTAGAGTAGCAATAGTAATGATAAACATTAAATAACTTACAATAATTTTCGATAAAATGCAATAGTATAAAATATCACATATTGATTACACAATTATAGTACAAATATTATAAGGAATTTAACTGGAAATGCCAAATTTACATTAATATGGCGATTTGGTCGTATGAATTTTCCGGAAGTTAGGCGATTTGACAAGATCCTCGTTGAATGTTCCTGGTGAGGTCATCGCCATAGAGCATTTCGGAATTTGAGCTTTGTGCGAGGTGTTCGCTAGAGTCAAGGATCCGTCGGTACTGTTTGCTCTTTGACGAGTGCAATCACGGCTTCTGAATGCGAAGCATTGCGTCAGTAGAGATAGAGAAATGAAAGCGCGGAAGGAAGCGGGGAGAGGAACGGCGGAGAGGAGGCGGTCGCTATCGCGCGATTCGTCAATGACCACGTTGGTTTAAGCTCTTCCGAGTGCTTCTTCAGTTTCCGTGTTTGCCGTCGTCGACTCGTCTGTTCAAATTAAACACCGTGCAAGAATGGGAAAGTCGGGGGGGGGGGGGGGCGGAAGAGGGAGAAAGCGCCGAGCGTGGTGCGCCTCTGTGGTGCGAATGATTTTTTTTCGCACACACCATCGACGTGATCCTTCCCTTTTTCTCTCCTGCTTGTCCGACGAGGTATCTCATTGCTATATGATATACTCATGAAAGAAAGTAACCACACTTTTTCGTTTATTCTTCTTTTTTTTTTTTCCTTTCGGACAGTCGCATGAATATGAAAACCACAAAATTTATCTTGACTGAGAAAACATTTTCAAGACCGGGTTTGTATTTTCGCCATGTTTTCGAAACCTTCGCAAATGTGATGTAATTGGCCGTGTAGACAAAGAACACAAGAGAAAATATTTTACATAACATTTTTATAAAATTATGGGATTAGATCTTACTTTTATATTTATTATAAGGAATACTTGTTTTCTACATCATGCTACAATTTTTAATTTAACATATATTAAATAAAGATCATAATACAAAAAAAAAAAAATTCACGCGAACTAACCGATCTCGGAAATTGCAGAGTTCGCTTTATTTTTCATTTCCATTTCCTCGCGTGTCACGAACTCTGGTTCTCGAGGATGATGTTGACGTGTGGCCCAGAATCTCGCGCGGAAATCGCCACCGAGATGCCGGCGGCTCTTAGACGAAACGAAAATTGCAGTATCAACGTCGCGACGCGCTCGCATTCCGCTCGCCGGACGTGAAATTTATTGCGTTTATCGCGCGTGTGGGCAACGACGTACTCATTGGTTTCTATTTCGATGTCGATGTAAATTCGGCTTCCTGCACCGAGAACGAACGTAACGTCGACCGCCGATTTAGCCAATCGCGTTCCTCGTCGATCATTCCGCAAATGCGGGTGTATTATGCCCGGGCACATCGATATTAATCGGACGCGTTTCGGCACGCCTTTCCGCCGATGCAGTCGACGTTGAATTACATGTAACGACGATCGATCGGACGACGATGATTTTCCGGCCGGCTTTAAAAGACCGTCACGGTATGCGGCGGTTGTGCGAAATGACATAACGATTGTGTTGCATTTCGTGCGATTATTAATTAAATGGCTCATTTTCAAACACGACACGTAGATCCATTAAAAGCAGATTGATGCGTCACTCTGGAGTGCAGTCCGCTAAACCATATAGCATACATTAAAACTGCATTTAATAAAAAATACATTCGATTTCGCTGAAATGAAATATCTGAAATATAATGTTATAAAGATTATTTTGATATAAAATATCTTAATATAAAATATCTTATAAAGGTTATAACATTGCGTTTCCGTAATTGTCGTTTTTCATTGAAAAGTCATTCGTAGCTGAATTTTTTAATATTACCCATTTTCGTAACATTAGTCTCCAAATATAAATAAATATTATTTAAAGAAGCTGAATGATAACATATCTATTTTTGGTCTGTTTTGTATCAAATCCTTAATCTGGATTTAATGGTTTTATTTCAAATTCCACATGCGGCGAAATCGATTTCGTGTTTGTCGGAATTGCCTGTGGCTGAATTATGCGGCTGATATTGATAATTGTCAATCAAACGCGATCGAAATATAGCGCTATTAGCAGGATGAAAAGCATCCCCCGACCGGTATTCTGCGGCATCAAGCTGGATGAAGATATCTCCGCAACCCACCTTTTCTTTCTCTCCATTTCACGAGGATACCGGACATTCTTTATTTTCACAACAAACATGTCGTTACAATGTAATGACTTTTACAGCGACGGCAGGTAGTCGGGAAAAATCTCATTTATTCCGGCGACGACAACAAATTTTCATTGTCCGTGTCTCTAATAATGTCTATCACGCTGGGGGAACAAATACACATAACTTTTCCTTTATATAACTTCTTAATCTTCCTCGCGGCGAGATCTGTGAGAAAAGGATATACGGGATATACCAGATATTAAGAGAATTCTTTCTCTTTCTCTCTCTCTCTCTCTCTCTCTCTCTCTCTCTCTCTCTCTCTCGATTACAGATAACAGAGATTAAATTGCAAATGTATCTTTTTCTCTTTGCTGCGCGGGAAGTTGAAGTATCAATAATCTCGTTTAAATGATTAGCAATTAAGGTTTTGACAAGCTTCAAAGGTATGTGCAGACGCTTTACCTACGTTTAATTCCGGACTGACTTTGCATCAACGAAACTTTAATTTGACATTCTTTTAATTATGTTTAATTATTATAATTAAAAAATTGCGGAAAGGGGGCCGATGTTCAAACAAACTGGCGATTGCTATTTTGGCTACATCGTACACCGCGATGATGAAAAACAATGTTACGGTAAACATTGTTACGCATATTAGCATGGGAGATAATTACGTTGATGTTCATAAACACATTGAACAAACAAAGTAATTAGAAAAAAATGGATGCGCGGTTGCCTTTTAACCAGTGAAAATGAAACGGTATCGATCGGACGGCGTGCAATTTTGCGGTCGGCGAACCGCGAAACTGCTCTCGTCGCTCAAACTTGGAATTTTTTTCCGCCTCTAGAAGTTTGCCAGCGATAATCAAGCTTTACTTTTCAGTACATAAACTTGGCGCGACACGCAACCTGTCGCGCATTATTTATCTTTTTTCCTCTTTTCTTACAAATAATTTTCCATATTTCTCATTACCGTCGTTTCCATTTTCCGTGCAATCTTTGTTACATCAAACAAACAAAAGCGGCTCGCGGTATCAGTAGACGGTAATTTCACGACTTGTAATATCTGCGCTTATATCTTAAGTTCGGATTAACTTAAATACGCTGGACTTTATTAATTCGCGATTTATCAATTTTCGCTCTTCACGCTGATATTCGAAACTGGATGATGATCATAGTTTAGAGCGAGATTATCAGCCGACAGCCTACGACATAGTTGCGATCGAGTTTCGAAATAATTCGCGCAAAAGGGTTGGAAAGGGAGGAATCGCGTGGGTGTGCGGCGGCTTTTTCAATTATGAAGGGCCGCTATTTGACAGACACGGGGAATGCGATTTCCGGTGCGGCACCGCAACGAGCCTCGCGTGTCACTACGATGGGCAAGATCGATTCTCCGAGTGTGCGTGCGTGGGTGCTGATGCAACGTCACGCGTGGAATCGCGAACTCATCGGGGTTTATGCACGCGCTGAATAATGCATCCTGATACGTGCGAGCATGCACGCGTGATACACGTTGCATATAGGTTTTAGGTCGTCGGCGGTCGTCGTCGATGCCTGGCCTACATTATGCTTAAACGAACTTACTGCGCGAGAATGATACAACGAGTATATATACAGCGTGTACGCGTCGTGTACGCGTACGCGTTGCAACACTGTAACACCGTGTAGTGTTAATTAATTAACCCAAAGAGTGTAGTCCCGCCATCTCGTTTGTTCAGAGAATCATTATAGTTCCATAATAATTTAACCACGAGTTTACCGAGTCTGGCTGCCGAGGACAGGCTGAAACGCAGGATCTTTTTACACACGTTTAAAAATACCAATGGTATTTTTAAATCACGTACATTCAACTCCGTGAAGCCAAAGGAATTTTATATATATATATATATATAAAAAAAAAAAGAAAAATAAAACTTGATAAAGTCGTGGCAAAGATTTTCGATTGGAAGAAACGTGCGGGGGCAGAATCACGGGATGTGACGAATATCGAATCGCAATTTGTTTCGCGGGATGGGGGTTTCGATGACGGCGACGAATCCTCATCCTCGTTTCGGGAATTCGGCATCGAATTTTCGGCGCATGAAAGTCGCCGTCTTTCACGCGGACGGTCGAGAGCTGCCGCCCGATTCCACTTTGGCCGTGCTTTAATTCACGGGCGAGTTCGCGTGCACGGAAACTCGGAGCTCGGAACCGAGCGCGAAATGAGATTCATAGCGGCGGCCGACATAAGGTGGCGGCCGAGATACGCGCACGACGCCTCCATTAAGGCGAAGCCGGCTGGATGGAAAATCGCATATATATGCGGCGTCTGGTGCTATGCGGCACGTACTATCGTTTCGTAACGCCGGTGTGCATCGTCGTGCGGTGCCGGTCTCGTGTGCGTGAGCGCGCGCGCGCGCGCGCGCGCGTGTGTGTGTGAGACGTGCAGGTGCACGGCCTCATGTGTGCGAGAGTCGCGTGTGCACGTCGGATGGATGCAACTTATTCGACAGCTGCGACGAGTACGTTGCGTAGAGAGACGCGAAACAAATTTCAGACTCGGAATTGGAAAGATTCGGCGTAGCCGACTACCATTCGCTCACGGCGGCAAATACTCCCGCCCGTAAGATATCCAGCGTACGTGAGGAACGCTCGTAAAAAAAAAAATAGGATAAAAGAAAGAGGAAAAAAAAGAACTTCATATCCGCATCGCGATCTCCGGATATAAGATACTTCTAAACGTGGAAACGTTATGACTACAGATACGAATAACAGGATTTTATAAAGACTCCGCGGAATGCGATGCGAGTTTCCTCTATTTTTATCGCAATGTAATACATTCTTCCCTTATTGGCTTGTCATATACTTCTTTTTTATTCTAGCTATATTAGAACGCTAATACTATTTTTACTACAACTTAGCGATAATTATCAGCAATTAGATAATTCTTTATCTATAATTTATATTTACTTGGATATTAATTTACGGTATCTAAATGTCATCTTATTACTTGAAATATAATTCATAAAAGGAATTTAAAAATTATATTTTATTTTGTCGCGAATTCTGTCTTTATCGCGTATATCATTGTTTATATCGCGATATATATATATATATATATATATGTACGATTCATGTACATTTTGGCAAAGTACTTTTTAATGTCTATCCGTGGGACTGTTTCCCAAGAAAGATAGAAATTTTTTTTAATGCAGAAAATGGATATTAGATGATGCATTTCTACCTTTATTCGTTTCTTTTTTGTATTATTTTTCTCTTCACATATATCATCTGAAATTTCTTTCCGGCATATAATGAAGAGATTTATCCAGCGATATACAGATATATTTTATTTGTGTGTATACCATTCTCTTTCATTCACGACGTGGCTCTTTCTCTCGCATTCCCTTCTCAATGCATCTTCGCTTCTGTTCGCGTATCGGTTTCCCGTTCATCGCGAATCGAATGGTCAGAGAGAGAGAGAGAGAGAGAGAGAGAGAGAGAGAGAGAGAGAGAGAGAGAGAGAGAGAGAGAGAGAGAGGAAGGGAGATTCGTAGTAAATATTGACGTCCACATCGACGTTACTGTCTACAGTCGATTCGCACTGCACTGTCCGTTGTGGATTTTACGATTCGCGACTTGGCCCCGCGTGAAGCTTACGATTGTCGACCAACCCAGCTGAATCAAGGCCGCGTAATTGGAGTTCGCGTCGCAGAGTTCGATTTACCTTCGTTCTCCTCCCGTCCACCTTCCATCGGGCGGGGAGACGAGGTGAGGTCATCGAGGTTCTTCTCTAGCGACTCTCGCCCGACCCTTTTCATTTCGCGGAATTAGCGCGTGTAATTAGAAATGCCAAGCTCTCCCAACTGCAGGAATCGAAACTTGGCTTGGTTCGGTTTAATCTGTCGTTCGGCCGGATGAGACCTCTCGATGGCTAATGTCATTTTCGTATGGTTCGATTCTCGCGAAGTCGCAAGATGCAAAACTGGAACGCCCTTCTTCATTAAAAGGTCCCTTCGTAGTCGAATGTTAATTGGCTAGCAGTTTCGCGAGTATGTAATTCGTTGGGCATTTGCTAGCTTTGGAATTGCTTCTCGTTTAATTGTACAAAATATTTAAAAAGATAACTCACTTTTCTCTCTCTCTCTCTCTCTCTCTCTCTCTCTCTCTCTCTCATTTAATTGTACAAAATATTTAAAAAGATACCCCACTTCTCTCTTTAACCTTATTTCTTAAGGAATTTTTAAGAATACTTTTTTATAATTAGAAACATTGACATAAAAGACAATATTTTATTTCAAATCATCTTCTTCGCGTAGGAAGAAGCTCGCGAACAGTAAATCATTCGTGTACATTTGGAAAATTACAAGCAGTACATTAATAGGTACTGCTTAAAATGGGAAGAATAAATTCACGTTGCTCTCCGTTGCAAATCACGATAACCACCTTAGTCGCTATTCCATTCCCGCACTTCAATTATCTCGTCCATCTACTGAACGTGACGCTACGAGCTCGGCGACGAGAGCTTTATTACAGGTGGCGGCGGATCGCCAATGATCCGTCCGTCCCCGGATGCGCCGCGTTCGGGGAACGATCCATCGGCGGCGAGGGTGTTGACCGGTCCGAAGAGCGCGCGGCTCATCGCGCGCGTTGTCGGGCTCGTCGCGTACCGGAATTTCCGAAAATCACCGTGTTGCTTATGTAAACTGGGTCGCGTACACGCGTCACGTACAGGATCGCGAGAGGATGCGCGCACGTACCGGATAACCCGTCCTCTCTCTCTCTCTCTCTCTCTCTCCCTTCCCCCTCCCCCCCCCTCTCTCTCTCTCTCTCTCTCTCTCTCTTTCGTCAGGAGAGGAACTCGACGCGATCGTCGATTCCGCGCACGCGATGCCGATTGAACCCGGCATTTCGCGCGTAACGCGCGAACCCGTTGCGGCACACAGCGCGGGCGGCAGGCGACGCATCATAAATAAACGCTTGCCAGCGGCCGGATATCCCCCCGTGTCGGTTTGTCATCCGCGCCGCTGCCGCGGCACGACCCGTAGGCAGCACTGACAAAGCGTTTCTCGTCGCGCGTTTTTAAAACGCGCGTCACGTATCGCCGACCGTCACCCGCCGGCCGATCCGACCGTGGTACCGACCGGATCACCACCATCGCTCCCGCCCCTACCTCCCCTCCCTCCCTCTTTGACTGCTACCGATGCGTCGGAAAAAGAAGAAAAAGCAGAGAGGAAAAATATTGGCGGAAGGCCACTCTCGCACCTCCGCCGATCGTCGACTCCCGCGGCCGATTCATAACTCATCATTGTCTCCCCTCTCTCCCCCCGATATCTATCTGGGAAAATTATCTCGGAACGGGAAATTATATCGAACGCACCGGTGATGCATCGGTAAGTGATATAAGCGATTATTTACAATCCTGAATGTGTGTGATCCGCGAATCATCGAGGGAACTTGTGTGAATTTCTGTGATTAAAGTGAAAAATTGATAATTGAATGTTTTAATCGACAACAAATAAAATTAATTGGTAATTATCAAGTTTACCCCTTTCCGAATTGAAACAATTAAATTTTTATTATTAAATATGTCCTTTTATGCAGTCCTTTTAAAAGTTTCAAAAGCAGATTCCCCCCCCATCATTGTCTCTCTTTCTCTCTCTCTCTTGTCTTTCTCTCTGATGATTGATGAATGTTGAGGGGATATTTACTCTAAATTAGCTTTATCATACCAATTAAGCATAAAGATCAAATTATATTCCACGGCAAGCCTGTCCAAGTTCATCGAGCGGAGGGACCCCTTATCTTCTTCCGCAAACATTCACGCCGCCGTAATGATATAACTAATCGACCGCAACACATGGATATAACAAATACATGTTTATGCATAATGATCTGTGGATAGAACTTCAGCATCTATCCGCCGTTCTTCCTCCATTTCGCTCGCGTTTTGCTTGCGTTTTGCTCGCGGACCGAATTGAATTTGGACAGGGCTGTTCCGCATTTGACGCTGAAACCGCGTAATTGTGGAAACACGAGTATGTTCTTAATTTTGCTTTCAGTCACCTACATGAATGTGTAACTATGTGCATTAAAGTGTAATCTGCATACGCTTCGAGCAATTATTATGAATTGCAAACAAGGGGATTAGAAGGAGGGAAGGTTGATACAACATTATTATGTTGTGCATTGGCACTTTCGCGAAGTAGAGTTGACGTAATTGCAGGGCTTAGAGTGATAGTAAATCATACAAACCAAAGTTATATGAGTTTCTTATTACATATTTAACAATTAGTAATTTTTTAAAATTTTAACTCATATTTTTTAACAATATGCTAGATTCATCCTAGAATAATCGAGTTTATTTTTTAAGTAAATTTTTCTCCAATGGCGACTTTTAAACGCGTCATGAATTTTAATATTTGAAAAAAAGGACAATATATTTTTTAAAGCTGACTTTAAATTGTTTCCTTTTATATTTCGCAACGCGCATTAAAGTCCTCCTTTTATGTATGGTTTAATTAAAAAATATAATTTGATAAAGAAATTGCAGGGAAAAAATTATTTGAATCTCATTAATGATTTATAAAAGTTTTTTTTTTTATATGTTTTCATATATGATTCGTTCCATGTAGCTTAGCATATCGTTATGCCAAATCCATCAATTATTATAATTAAAGTGATCAAGCGTTCTAGCGTAATGCTTATTTATCCGCTTTTAATATTCCAACTTCTGCATCAAAAAATTACGTAGCTTCTATTAAAATATTCATTAACGTTTGTAATTTGATGCAACGTGACGCGAGCGTATTAAATTTGATATTTCAATGTGGTGCTGCTTTACTAGACCGCAGAGTGTAACGACCAAACCAACCTAGTTGAAACGATCCAGCGTACATTCGCTGCGCATGATAGTAGATACGCTGCACTTCCTTTGATTGTGTTTAGTAATTCAATAGTAAAAGCTCAATACCAGCCAAACACCAAAAATAATCTATTCCTAGTCGCAACAAAGAAGCATTTAGAACTTTTGGTGTTTGTCGAAATGCCATTTGTTAATCCACTTCAATTAAAATTAACAAGTTAAATAATAACAACAACTCTGCGAATGTGATATTCGAGATGTCGTTCCTCCCGTAATTTAAGAGAGAGGTTTGATTTTTTTCCGCCTCCGCTTTCTTCAATTTACGCCATCAATTTAGGGTTGCGCTCTTAATTTAGATTCCGTCTCGCCGGCGTCTAATCGAATATTAATAAGCCAGCTGGCTTCTTCCAATTTAAATTAGAAAAAAGGGAAACCGGTAGGTCCTCGGTAGATCGGAAGCAGCCAAGAGCTTCAAGTACAGGCCGCACTTGTGTGACCCATATTTTCCGCAAATTAACCCAGTCTTTTAGGGTCACGCGCCGATTGTACGCTCGAAAATCGCGGCCGAAATTTAAAAATGCAACGAGGTTAAGTGCTCGCAGTTAAGTCAACATTACAAGATAAATAACGCGATGACTTCTTCACTATAACTGCGCTGCCTCGCAAAAAACAAAAAGTAACCGACAAAAATTTCCATCAACTTAATAGCGAGAAAATGAAACGGTACTGACGAGCTCGTTTGCCAGAGAACTTAAGCCGATTTCTTCATCTTTTTCATAAATAGACAGAAAGAGAGAGAGAGAGACAGAGAAAGAGAGAGAAATATTTTCCGAATATTATTTTATACCGTTTATTTTATATCGTTATAAATAAAGTTATGAAAATTCCTGCTGGCTTCTCGAAATCTCGAATGCTGGCTTCTGGCTAATCTCAATTCGGGAAAAAACCGCGGAAAAATTAATAATTTAAAAAAATTGTAATTCGTAATTCACAAAAAAGTCGTAGTCCATACGAGAGAGTCTATTAAACGTTATGATGAAATTATAATAGAAATATAATGGGAACACGTGTAAAATATGTATATCACGCACGTTCACGCGTTTATACGTATGGGGATGGGAATACCGGGCTATTGTTTCGCACGAGCAACCGTTACTCTTCTTCTTCTTCACCTGCCCATGTGAACGATCGCACGACTCTGTTTATGGGTGGAGAGGAAAGACAGTATCATGCTGACGATCGCTTATCCGCCGCGCTGCAAATTTGTTCCCCATGTCGGATCGAAGACCCAACATATGAACTCCGGCAAAGTTCAATCGTGACGTTATGTCTCTCTTTGATTTATTCATGCCTCAGTAATCGCAACGATAACAAAAGTTGATACAGATAATATATAGCCTATATAATAGCCTATATAATTTAGATGTAAATTACACGACGAATGCTGATGTAACAACGAGTTACAAACAATTTCGTTAAAATATTTCTCGAATTTTTTACTTCCATTTGTTACCTTCTTCGAAATTTTGTTCTTCTCGAATATAGAATCTCCGTGAGAGTTTCTTTTACGATTAATTGGAAATTGTGAACTATCATTAATGCGATGCTATATTTGAATGATCAGCCATCGCGAGTAATGTAATTTGAGTGACGCTAGATCGTTGTAATGGACACTTTCCTTAATTGAGAATTGCGCAGTCTGAGAATTTGAGGTGATCCATCGACCTGAAGTCGGATGGTCAATAGATAGACCACCTTGTAATGGTGGGTTTCTCAATTACGGAGAACGAGCTATTAATCGGTAAAAACAACTCCTCAAGATCGATGTGGGTAACGCGGAAATGCGTGTGCATTAAGCTTCAAGGATCGATTACGCCAATATAGACTGAGTTATATTAGCTTAATTGCAGTTAGTAATTCCTGGATTAATATCTAACTCAAGGTTAACTAGCAGCTTGCATTAGATTTCAGTTAAATTAAATTATCGTAGATGTAGCAAAATTTCATGTAAAATTATTTTAAACACATGATTAAAACTTTAACGTAAAAAAGAGAGATTGTGTTTTTAATCTAACCGCGAGTAAATAAAATTGTTACTTGCAATCAAATGTTAGTGTTAAATGCATAGTTTAAAAGTATTATCAGTGGCAAAATGAAGGAATCACATAAAAATTTAAAATATCGAAAATATTCCTAAAATTACGATACTAATAGTATGCTAAAAAAATCTGAAATTTCTGAAATCAAAAAATATATGCTAACAGCAAAATGCAAAATTTATGAAACAATTTGTGGCAATTTTTTACATCCCGAAAAATTTCGAAAAAACTATTCGAACGCACCTTCCAGCGATTAATACGGTATACAATAATCGAAGGGCTATAATTTAAAATTCCCTACGAACCGCATGCAGCGGTGTACTTGAAAGTTTGACGTGATAACAGCTGACAGCTTACTGTGTGAGAAGCCAGCTTGAATCCGTGCACTTTTAATATTCGTTTGCGCACATCCCGCATTGTTCTATTCTTCTCCTCGGTCGGCGCCAGAAAGCCCCGCGATATATACGATGAGTTTTTACGAGAAATTTTACTCACGAAGGGATTGCCGGACGGGTGGGCGAGGAAAGCAACAAAGGACACATCGAGCGCGAATGAAAGGAGGTAGTAAGGTCCGTGAGAGACATCGGCGGAATATCGCGGCTTTCCCGTCTCGCTTTTTGCTTCCTCCCTTCTTTGTCGGACCATAATTCTCACCGGCTCCACTTATTGCCGTTCCCTACTGTGTTGTCTGCTGGTTTATATGGCCGCCACATACTCCGCTTAAATCTCCGCTCCGATTCGCGTTGCCCAGGTTTCTTTCAATTAGACTCGGTAACCCCCTGCGTTAAGCATTTTGATCCTGCTTTGATGCTGGATACTGCCAGATTGAAATACGGGCAAACATCTGGAGTTGAAAGTATATATAAAATACGTGAATAATATAATTACGTTATTTATGATTTCAAATAATACATTTTGACAATTTTAGTTTTGTAATGTATAATATATTCTCTGATGAATAAATATTACACGTCACATTAAAATAATATATAATGATTTTATAAATATGTTGTTAATAAAACATTTCCAGCTTTGAAATTACAATAAATTTGTGAAAACATAACGAAATTGATGTAACATTAGTTTACAGCTGCGTAATTTTATAAAAGCAATATGTACAATCTGTTAGAAAAAAATTATATTAAAAGATGTGAGTTTTAATTTCCAGTTTTGTATTTTTAATATTCGCGTTTTCAGGATGGTTTGAAAATCATCGGGATACCTTTCCATTGTAGACTTTTTGGCAGATAAATTTTTTTTCAATGAAAATGTGTCGAGAAACCTACGGTTTTCAAGTAATTAACGATTGAAAATAGGGATCTTCTGGAAAACTAAGCTTCAAAGGAGAAAATAGATGATCAAAATCATATTCTTCAGTTAATTTCAAAGGAACTTAACTTTCGTAGAACTTTAATTCGAGACTTACAAAGATGTATAATCTTGAAAATCAGGGAAGTGTTTGTGTGCGATAAATAATGATCTCTCCCGACATTTTCGCTAAGGAAAAATTGTTTGGCCGTGGAAGCTTGTGGCTGAAAGAACCTGGAGAGTATATGAAAAATTTCATAGAAAGATATATCAATGGTGGAGCTTTATTCTGCAGATGTATACCTAATGCGCATTCGACCTTTGTTCACTGAGAAATTAATCAGAGACTTAATTACCTAAGTGCAATTAATGTAGCTAGCTTTGTACCACATAGGTTACTTTGATAAAATGAACTTGCCTGTTTCAAAAGAAAATCCTTTAACTTAGCTTATCATTTGAAATCGTAGCTTTCATAATCATAATACATAATAGTTACATAATAGCAAGAACTCCACGCCGATATCCAATTCTTTATTAAAAAAAGAAAAAAAAAGAAAAAAGAAATCAAATAAGAGTAAGTCTAATATAAAGAAAGTCGAGTTGATTATTAAAAGAAATTAAATCACGTTAAAATATTAAACTTCAGAAATGCAAATAAGAGGAGACGCGAGTTTTTCTACAATGAAAAAAAACTTTATCTCTAATTCTAGTTTAAAAATTCTAGATTTAAAATATCTCTCATACATAAACACTGATCGTTCGTATCAATCATATTAACAGAATACAAATATTATTTTCTCACGATAGATAAAATATATAAACTATTTTTTATCAATAAGACTGTTTTAAAAGAGAATTAAAGATAAACAATTTTATTAGAAATAAGTGCTAGAAAAAAATAGATTACTAATGTCTATTGATCAAAAGCCAATATTTTAAGTGATGGTTACAACGTCTACTTCGTAGACTGATGAGAAATGGCGAGAAATGGTGAGAAATGTATGGGATGTCGCGAGGTGCGGATGATTACATCGGATATTACAGTAATATTATAGTGCAAAACTCGCCAACGTGGCTTTAGTTTGGTATTGAAGTGTTCTTTCATATATCGAACTCTTTTGTTGCATTATGAACGGGAAAGAAAAGGTATACACACTATGATTTTCGAATCACCAACATTATTTACCTCGGTATTCAATCATCAAATTGTTCATTTGCCGATTAAAATTTAAAAGGACAAATGTACCAATTCGTCTGTTACATATTTAAGTTTCATGTTTAATTTTTTCATGTTAAGTGACATACATACATTCCGTGACATTCAAATTGCGAATTTAAATTTAGTTTAAGTTTCGCTAATGCAAAAGTCCCGGAGAACGGCGAGAGGAAAATACGTTTTTCGAGATGCTGCGTTTGAGAGAGTTGGTTTGTAATACGCGATAATACAATGCCTCCCTGCAACATTGGCTGGCGCGTGATCACTGATCCAGACAGACTCGATGCACCAATGCATCGCATGCGGCAGGCGTTGCTAGATCCCCACTAGGGAATTTGCCGTAGAACCACGCCACCGGTTTCATTACATCCCAGAGAGGAACCGAGTAATAGACACAGAGGGAGAGAGAGATGGGTGAAAGAGGGGGAGGGAGGGGGAGGGAGATCATTTCCGCAACTACCGTCGTATCCACTGTGGTGGATCACCTGATACGTCCCGTCGCGCTTTTAGACGCATTAAATCTGGAGAACTTCGGAATTAATTACGGCGCTTTATATCCGTCTGGGCGCGTCTTAAGTTTAAGCTCAAACTTGCTTCTCTTGTAAACAACAATTGAATTGTCAGCGGTGGCAACAAGTTGCATCGTTTGGCAAATTTCTAATTATCCGTCTTCCGCACAATTTGTCGGGGCATCTTGGGAATCTTTGGCAGTCAATAATATGTATTTTCTGAATAAAAGAATATATATATTATCTTTCCGTTGCTTGATAATCAGCATATCGAATAATATATGAATATTCGATGATATTAATTATTAATAATCAAATAGAATAGGATTAGATAGGAATTAATGCGACAGAGAATTAGGTAGAATTAGATTTTTGTTAAATCGTAATTATTTAAACATATGGATGATGCATATTCGCATATGTTTCCTATCAGGCAGATTATCGAAACGATGATAATATCTTCATTAAATTCGATTAGATTTATCGCATAAATTTGGATATTCATTTTGTATAAGATATAAATACGATATTATTCCCATTCATGCGTTCTGCAAACGCAAAAAGTCGAGGATGCTTTATCACAAAAGAGTCATTCGGCATCATAGGATCATTATTCAATCTGTGTATCGATTTCCCCTGACTTAATTAGAGCTCTCCAGAATTTTCGATTTTAAATTCCGCTTCGGTTAATTTTGCATATGCTTCGCGTTTATTCATGCCGCCCATTTAACGTACCTGCTTGCCTTCCGCGGCGGCGACTATCGTCGCTCCCACGAATTTCAATCATTCGACATTTTTTCAATTATCTCCACCGGCGACGGCGACGGGCACCGCGTGCGACCCCCGTCCCTTGCGAAAATGCAAGCCGATGTAAATGGAACGTACGCAACCGCGTTACACCAGCTGCCGCCGGTGTCGTCGGGGTTCATTGATGCCACAGGCAACTCGCGATTCGAGAATATTTTTCTTGTTCAGCGGCGTAGCAGAGAAGAGACTCCTCTTTCAACCTTTCAGGCAGAATGCTTCTGATCGGAGCCTGTTTCATTTTTCTTTCATTTTCATTAACGCTCAGTTCATATATCTCATTTCTCTCTGTTGGCGTTCTATAAACGTAATACACGTTTCTCAAATAAATTTGAAATTATGAAAAATCGCTTTAAAATAATTACGTCAAAACGAATTTTTCAATTTTTTTTCTCGTTAATAAAAGGATTAAAAAAATTTAATAGGCGATTACAAATGCCTAATCGCTGTGGGATTATAACGGAGAAAGGGATAGAGATTGATCAATTAAAATTATCGCGATTAAATTGTATTTTAAAGCATCTGAAATTCTGATACCTACGCCATTATTCATCTATCATCCGCCGACATCGCGAGTTACCTTCTCTTCTAGTATGTCGGAAACTAGAGTTTCATCATTAGCGTTAGGTAATATCGTCGATAATAATTTTTGCATTAAGAGCAAGCACCCCGTGGCGCTCGCGATATCGTTATTCAAGTTCATATTCAGGTTCCAGTTACCTTGCTCACCCGCGTCTTTCATGCTGTTTCTTAAAACCCATTTAAATTTGCGAATATATACATCACCCATATATTTCATCGCGAGAAATAGGATCAGTATGTCACGAGTCATAAACGAGGAAAAATAGCACGTGATATTGTTAACGATGATAACGATCGCGACATCGTATGAAGTAAACGACCGCGATATGAGAGTTCATCTTCGTTCGTTTCCTTCATCTTGATAATCCGAATGATAATTTTTAAAATTTTTGCACTGAAATTTAAAGCGTTCCGATAAACGAAACGACGAGGGATGTACAAACGGATGAGGTAACTACCCCGCTTTTGGGTAATTCCCAAAACTCTCATTACCAAGTTCAACAGGTTGCGAATGACGCGAATGACGCAAATTCGCGCTAAGAAGAAAAAAAAAAAATCAGTTCAAACTGACGTAACAATCCGCTCGTGAAAATCGCGAAAACGATCTCGGCTCGCGTGTACAGAAACGCGCGTACAAATTACGAGGGAAGGCGCGTATTTGTACTTTTCACGCGGCCGTCTGAGAATTTTCTCCGATAAATCCGTACGCGCGTATCGGTCTTATGACCGATTAATCGCGAGAGAGCTCCGACGACAACACATACACGGTGAATTATTCATCGCGCGTCGCGCGACATTAGCCTTCTTCAGCTGCAAACCGTTGCGTCACACATCCCGGCATTCATCGCTCCCGCGCTTAATTTTATCGCGTACTCGCTCGTTTGTCAAATTATCTCTTTCGCGCTGCTTCAATTATATCCGCCGGCGGTGATAAGCACAGAATTGCATTTGCGTGCGCACGGTGGCATCGCGGCACACGCGTGGAAACACGGCACGCGGCGTGTGTGTACACACAATCGCGTTATGCCAGGCCGCGTCTGCTGTCAGGCATCATCGGCATTAACGGCGATGCGCCCTTCGTGCGTAACGCCGACGTTTTGCAAAGTTAATTATCAACGAATAGAGAACTCCCTCTTTGCCTTTCTCTCTCTCTCTCTCTCTCTCTCTCTCTCTCTCTTTCTCTCTCTCTCCCCCCTCGTAGAGGGAGAGCATCCATCGCGTTTAGCTTCGTTTGTACACTTGTTAGAAACACAATGTCTAGCATCATCGATTCTGGAAGTACACGGAAAGAACAGTCCTGCTAAAGTATCTGAAAAATTCAGCCAGATTTGAAAATAATGTCGTTAGATCGTCAAAATAATTGCGTAAGATGTTCAAATTGATTGTTAGAATAGCGAAATGTTTTGCTAGATATTTTTTGATAATAATCGTCATTTTACATATGATTTTTATGATTTTCCAAAGGCAGTTCTTTTTAAAAAAAATGTCTTTCGCGCTTTGAATTCCGATATAAACGTAATTTATTTATCATTTCTATATTGAATTTTGGCACAGAGTAATACGAAATAATAAAATGAAGTAATCAAATGAATCGAATTTTACGGAAAAATCTATTATTTAATGTACTTCGCAAGATTTATACATTTGAAATACATTTGCGAAAGTATGTCGGTCATTAATGATAAAATGAAAGCAACGTTTTGATAATAAATCGGTTGGCACATAGTCTTGTTTATTTTTTACGCTGTTGCACGTCACAGCTCATCGCACTATCTTTCATCTAGACACTTGAACGAACAGGTAGGGTTACACGCTGCTAAGTTTATCATCATATTAATCCTCAAGACACGACAAAAAATAATAATCATATCTTACGATTACTGCAATAAATAATGATTATTAATCTGCATGATTCGTAAATAAAATAACGAGTCTTTATCGAAATATACATATATTTCGTGCGACTTATTTTTTTAATATTAGAAAATATTTTTTTTTAATATTTTTTTATATTTTTTATAATAGAAAATAATAAAAAAGATCGATATAATATAAATTGTTATTTCGTGTAGACATTTATAAAATATCTACAGACATTTATATTTTTCTGTAACGAAATTCAATTTTATTAACAAATTTTATAACTGTATTATGTTACATAATATTCTATTGTATTTTGCATTTAAGTTTTATTTTATTTTTGTTATAATATAAATTATATTTTATTTGATAACATGTGTTTTTATATTTAATCTTATATTATATTTTTGTAAAAATATATATGAAAAAATGTATGAAAAAATAACAAATGTTTAAATTTAAAACGTGCAAAAAAGGAGGACCGTTCATTAAAATTTGCGAGAATGGTGAAGAGCTTTTATAAATTGATAAATATATCGATCAAATAATAGCAATCTATTAATAAGACAAGTACGCATTATTAACAGAAAATTTTAAATATTGTATACAAATCACATGATCGTTCATTAATGAAAATTTAACGAAAATTTTAATAATTGATCAATTATTCCATATACAATTTAGTTCGTATAAAATTTTCTTTTTATATATATATATATATATACACCCACGCGTGCACACCTATCTCTGAAAAAGACACTTGCTTTCCCGTCGAGAATTAATAATACAGATGACATAAACTGGCATCCATACTGAATCGAATTCTCATATATCCATCCTCTTATATAGCTCTCTGCTTATATTCCATTGCTACATTTCGTTTACGTGTCATTCTTATCTTCGTCATTTGTGACTGGGGATTTATTCGCGGCGCCTCGGTCCTCGGTAAGAAAGTATTTTTCTTTGCCGGATCGTCTTATAAGTCTCATTTTTACCGTTAAGCCGTCCGTGGCGAGACAGAAAAGGACAACGATAGGAGGCGACCAGGCGGCGAGAATAATGTATATACCCACCGGGGGTGAGGAAGGGTAATGGAGAGAAGCGGATGGTCTTGGATGTAGGGTGTAAGGTAGAGGAGGCGGCGCGGCGCGCGGAGCTTTTCCTTTGCGCAAAGCGAAATAAATGCCACTCGTGAAGCTGCGCGACACCATTTTACCGCCGCGTACGGACTGTACGCTGTACGCTCGAACAGCATCAGTCGCTTAACTGCATATTCGAGAAGGATAAGGGGGTGGATAAGGTGGCGAAAAATAGAGAGAACGAGCGAGGCTGATCTTTCGGGGGTGAGGGTGACGAAAAAAGGCAACGAGGAGAAACGCGAACGGGGATGCCGTTGATACAGGCGTACATTCGAGCGATTTCGACGGATGCGCCCCTCTGGCCCCTTTTATAAATAGCAGATAGAAACGTGACGCGGTATCGATCAGGATGCGCGATATGTCGAAAACGAGGGAGTCGGGCACGGCGAAATGGCACGTAAGCAACGACGATAACGAAAACGCGCGTTTTCAGGAACCGCGCGCATGTTCCGTGAGACGGCACGACGCCCGTAATCCTCGAAGGCACAGGAAATATTTTTTATATCGTGCTTTTTTTACCGAATAAAAATCGTGGACAGAAGCGGCGCCGTTCGAGCGGTGTACCCTTTTGTTTGCGAAAAATGTTTGACTCGCACTTTTCGAATTCATTCGTCTCGCGATCGTTGAACGCGGATGGTAATCCAGTTAAAAAAAAAAAAAAAAAAAAAAAAATAATCGAGTTTTGCGCACAAAAAGTTACGGCGGACTGCCCGGTATACAGCGAAAAATGCTCTCCTTTATAATGCATATAAATCTCTTTATTCGAAAAATTTTGCAAAAAATATTCCGAAACCGTACGTGCATGTATTTTGTACAATTTATATACAATCGGTGGAGGATACAACACCGGTGGAGATAAACGACAATCACGCGTGATCTTTCCGAGCACACAAACAAACTTTCCTTCCCATGAAAATTTTATACACCTTCCACGAGCGCGGCGAGCTCTCCCATGGCTTTTTCAATTCTCCAACATACATACATACAAAACGTGTGCCACATTGCTCGCCGACGCATGCATATGTATACATATTCGTACGTCGCCGGCAAAGGGCGCACACGTGGTCCTTTGGCCGTGAACGATTCAGGGGAGCTAGCCCGGAATATCCGCCCCCGACTTATACGTGTCTCGAATGTGAAAAGAGGAGCGACAGGACGGTCCAGTGCGCGCAAAGTTGCTTCAGAGAGAAAAAGCGACAGGCTGAGGCGACTCCACTTCGCGTTTCCACGGGCGAATAATTTATGAAATTCGATTTCTCGTTCTCTCTCTCTCTCTCTCTCTCTCTCTCATCGTCGCGGTCGTGATACGCACATGTCCTCCCTCGGTAAAAAAAACATGTACAAGAACTCGAAAAGAAAATCGTGTGAGAGACATGTCGTCATACCTAAACTTGTCGAATAAATAATGCATGGATAGGCAGATACGGATATCGATTACTCTGTATAAATAATCTCTTTTTCAAATTAAAAAGAGATAAGCGCGCCTTACACTTACGTGAAATTTTCTTTTCACATTGAGGATACCATCGATATCCGTTTACTGACGTTTACGTCAGGCGTCCGCAATATTGTTCGCATACGATAATTGGCTCAATGCGGCAGAAGCTGTTTTATTAAACAGGTGTTTTGTCATGTTCTAGGATTCATTTTGCAAGACCGAATATGTAAATATCAATCAGTAAACGCAACTTGGATTACCTGGAAATTATCCTGTTTACAATGGTATTGTTGCGAGCAATTGTAGTGCGTATTGAATGACATTTATATAATTGTTACCCGGCAACGAATTAACTAACCGATACGTAAATTGTATTGTAGAAATGCAAGCCAGTCTGTAATGAATCATTGAATTGAATGCACATGTAATCTGAAATCTGTATAATCGGAAATGCATTTTGTCATCTTGCTAAATAACGTCTCGCTCGATGTAAACCGTGTTAAGTTAATAGTTAACTTTTTTAAAAAATACAAAGCAGACTCTCCTTAATAGAATTATGCAGGAAACAATGATATCCATCGAGAGAACAAGCGACGATGATTGATTGTAAGTAAAAAATAATTGAAACAAAATTTCCACGAGGAGAAAGATCCTAATTAAAAACATGCAATTAGCATTTGAAAAAAAAAAAAAAGTACGCGCAATTACAAATGCAAAAAAGTAGGACGGTAAATAAAGAGTGAAAAAGAAGAGAAGAGCCGGGAGAGAACACTTTCAAATAGCAATTTTGCAAAATCTTAATTTGAGGAAAGTGCACAACGCGGTCAAACGGGAATGCGGTGAAATTATTTTTTAGCCCAAAAGAAAAAAAAGAAAAAAAAAATATACATCGAAAGTTGAGGTGAAATCGCGAGGAACTTTTCGCCGTATTAAATGACGCCACTGAAAGTTAACCGTTGCCGGGTGCTTTTTTAATGTCGGCCGGAAGATTAAATGTCTCATCGGGAGCCTTTGGTCCGCTATTTTTAATAAAGCAACGGCGTCTTACTCTGTACATATACATATATACTACTTTCGTTCATCCCAGTTTTCCCGCAACTCCTTCATTATTTGCTCGTTGGATCGTAAGAAATGTCCCCTCGTGCTCGGACATTTTTATTTGTCCTGCCTTGTCCCTCCTTCCTCATTCTTTGCGTATCACGCCGCGAATTCGTACGAGAATGCCTAGAGAGATACGTGAGCTTTTTTCCAAGATAAGTCGGAGGATCTTCCCGGCGTCATCGGGAATCCGAGACCTGCCACCCTGGCAGTAAACGATGAAAACGTTTCCGTGAAATTTCTATCGTGAAATATGAAAAAGGGTCTCATTACGCAGTGACATTTCTGTGAATAAATATTTAATTCATTATTTTCTTAGGAGAAGTCACGCAAATATATCATCTAGATATATTTTGTTTCATATTAAATCTAATCATTCGTATATTTTCATATTAAAAAGGAAAATATTTATGAAATAATTACAGATTTATGCAAGTGATAATAATAATAATAATAATAATAATAATAATAATAATAATAATGAATTAATGGTAATCTCGATTGTCTTTCTGTTTCTCCGCGCTAATTAAAGTTACAGTTCGACTTAGTCTAGCATTCGCGCGTTTATGCCATCGACGATACTTTCGAATAATTAAAGATATCTAGTATCGTTGTTATGTAAAAGAAAGCGGCCATAACCACCTTGTTAAGATGTGAAACGGAGAATTCGCGCCTATCTTGCGAGAACACACGTAAACGTGCACACACAGTGTCGTTTCATTTAAGAACGAACAATGCTGGCGGTCGTATTACGCGTGTCCCAATAGTCTCTTTCGCGAAATAATCATGTACATGAGAACACTTCCAAGCCGCAGTCGGGAAAGAGGAGTGTCAAATGATATTGTAGCATGTGTGCGTACACCATTTATTTTCTCATCGTTTGCATATATTGTCGTTTCGAAGTAGAAAGACCTGTTACAATTTCATAATAATTAATAAGACATGATTGATGGATATCGTTTTCGAGTTGGCTAAGCCGAAACATTTCAATTATTTTTCTCTCGATATCGATATCTTTTAAGCGTATTCAAAATAATTATATAGGACGTTTAAATTGCTTGTTAAAATATTAAACATTTCGACAGCATTATTAATATTTAATAATATTATGTGTAATTATCTCGATACCGCATAATTATTTTGTTGACCCAGTAAAGTTATTTTCAAATTTTCTATCTAAATTTGTAACTAAATTTTTAGAGACTTCAGCAAAATTGTTTTCTCTTTCTGTCGAGAGAGAAAATACTTAATCAAAAGAATATACTCGAATCTAAGCTGTTATTAATGAACTTGTTCCTAGCGAATGATTTGTAACACCAGTCAATCTCGTCGTGTGTCGATATGATTTGTCGATAAATTTCTTAACATTCTAAATATCTTATTTTCCTCTTGACCTCGCTAATTGACGCGATTCATTCGAATTTTCACAAGCGTTGTAAAATCGATCAGACATTTCTGCCGTGATATCGACGTGCTGTCGACTCTAATTTTATCCGTTAAATGCATTTCATTCTCGCTGCACAAAACGACGGAAGGTCAAAGACCTTTTCTCTGACAATTATTTTCACGAAACGTGTTACGCTCGATGCCTGTAAGTCTGCCCGTGACAGAATAACGTCGCTATTTAATAGCGCTTAATAGCGGCGCAACGGCTAACGTGGAAACAAACGAGAAATCGATTTGAATTATTAAGGCAGAGGAAATATGACGACGACACGGGGTATCGATAGAGTAAAGCGAAATACAATTATATCCGTTTACCGGTGCGGGATCGGGAAAATACCGTTACGCGCGTAATTAACGGCGCAGATTGATCCTGCGTTTGTGCGATGTGCGCGTATATATATATATATATATATATATATGCCGAGGGAGAGGAAAAGGGGAGGAACACACGGGCTTTTCCGTGAAAAACACACTCGCGCGCGCGTTTACAAAATAGGCGCAATCCGGGCGTGAGAATTTACCGGCTCGATGTCGCTCGTTAACGATCGTTCGAGATTTGTGCACGCGCGCGCGATTTTCGCCGATGATCCATTTGACCCCGCGGCGTGGATTATCGTCGATGTTGTCTACCGCGTATTTTCAGCGTCACCGGTACACACGCGAGCGGTAATGAACGCGGGCGTGTGCAACGCGAGGAAGATTGATTTGACGGATATGACGACTTAGTAATGTGCCCGTGTCCGCGTTGGCCGTTTTATTAAAAGCCTGGCGCAGGTGCGAAACCACGACTTATCATCGAGCACGAAGGGGCTGCACATTAAGGGATAATATCATTTTAACGGTGCTTCCGCTTCCTACACGAGTAAAGGTGTACTCGCGTGGAAAAGATATTCTAAGTTGTAGACTATTTCATTGCGACTAGAATTGATGTAGAAAACAATGCAATGCAATTCGAAAAACAAAAATTTGATTGCAAAAACATTTAATTTAAAAAGCTTACAAAATTGCATACAACTGATTTTTAAATATATTGTATTTTATACGATTTCTATTTAATTAAATTTATTCAAAAGAGTCAGAAAAAATAGGAAATGAATTAAAAATCTTTTCCCTTTTGAATATTATATGTATTGCTTATAATGATACTTTTCTTGAAAATTGTTTTATTAAATACTTATTTGAAAGCTAATCTGAGATAATGACATATCAAATATTTAGCAGACATGTCAAATTACACACGACAGCAAATTAGTATAGCTAGATTAATATTACATCTCATAAATCAAGTTGCTTTAAAGTGGATAAGACAGAGTAGATTAAGATACGATATTTAATAGATAGATCTGATTGCGTAACATATTTTTATTTATGTCATATATTTAAGATAAAATTAGAGTGAAACAAAGAAAAATTTTACTTTTTATTTATTGTGAAAAATATGTTTATTTATGAAAAGATAATGAAAAGATAATGAAATTATATTATATAATTAATAGACATGGATAATTAGACATGGTGATTTTCTCAATAACACCGACAAAATTCATGCCTCTTATCTCCCTTAACATAATCATAAAAATAAAAGATGTAAATTGTGCAGATATATAAATTGGCCGACAGTTTACAATAGTAGCCAGTTGCATTTTTCCAAACGTAAAAATGAAAAAAAAAAAAAAAAAAAATGTAATTTTGTTGCACCCCGAAGAAAAATCTCGGGTAAGGATCAGTGCCGGTCGAAAAGCGAACTCGCGAGCGTTCTCGTTTTTCGCAAAGCGCGAAGGAAAAATCCATTTTGCGAGCGAACCGTTTGTCATCGGAACCGCTGATGCGCCGGAAGCAGTCGCGGAATTAGCTTTGCAATGCACTCGCGAACGCACTATTGCATTCCGGTCATAGTGGGCGAGGCGTGCGGTCGCGATACACTACTACGAAATTCGGCGAATGCACGCACGAGGAGCGGGAAGAATAGCGGCGGTCGATGGATGGTTCCGACGATGGACCGCGATCCCGCAGATTCCCGGTGCCATAAACCGTTGTCCCTCAAAACCGAGCGTGTCGTTCCGCAGCGTTTACCGTCGCGCCGGAAAGGTCGCGCGCGCGTGCGAAAACTAGCTTCGTTTCGCGAAACTAGTTTTGCATGGAAGTCTGTCGTGTGACGAATGCATATTGTCGCGCTTAATAACCTCTGCATAATTCACTGACTAAAGTAAGAGAGAGAGAGAGAGAGAGAGAGAGAGAGAGAGAGAGAGAGAGAGAGAGAGAGAGAGAGAGAGAGAGAGAAGAGGAGGAGGAGAGAGGAAGACGAGAGACATTGTCGATGGTGCGGAAACCGCCGGTACCGCTCGGGCCAACAAATGTCATCGTCAGTGTGATCCAACCGTCCTCGCAGAACCCGAAAGTCGCCCTTTCGCGAGGCGACACAACGTAACGCCCGTACAACCGCGTAAATTAACTTTAAGCACGGTTTCGAGATCGTGAGTTTGTAATTCGAGTTACGGCACGCTTTGCATTTTAAGTACCACGTCCGTACGGAGCTATCGTCGCAACGACTCGACCACGATTATTCCCAAGCAGGAGCAAGTATTTTTCGTATCCTGCTGTTGGAATTTTCCCGGATTGCCGAGAAGCGTCGCGAGTTACGCTCGGAAAATTTTAATTATCATACAATGTTCGCACGACAGTCGGTTTCTTTTATCTTTCAAATTTTGCGATTCCGCTGCGATCTCTTAAAATAGATATTTCATTATCCTCGATAGTCATCTTACGTTTAAAGAAACAAATGGATTTGTTCTCAATAAATAAAGTGTGTGAAATCTCATGATACTCACGCATAAGCTAAATTAATTAATTCATAAGTTAAAAATAAAATTACTTTTAATACAAGGAGGATTTTAAAAGATTAAAATTAAAGCAAAATAGTTCAATCCTTTCGCGTCCAAAATTTTTTTTTATCCGAAAACAATCTTCGTAACGTTTAGTCTGATTGAAAATAAAATAGTGTCATGTATTTTTAATTGTCGTAAATATTTTTTTAGATGCATTTACAGTTGTTAAACTATTGGCTTCTTCGGCGAAAGAGTGGCGAAAGAGTCAAATCGGACCTGTCCAAATCCGGCATTTTTTTACCACTTTGCAGAATGACCAAAAAAATGAGAAAAAAGAGGCGAAATTGTAAATCATCATTTAAATACAATCACTATATTTCGGAGAAGAGAAAAAAGACTATATTCACGCCATGTAAATCAATTCTATCATCAAAGGAGATAGTGCGACATGAATGACTGTGTGGACGAAATTAAAAAAAAAATCGCTTTCAACAACTCGCCTTTTTCTTCTTCGCTTTGAACAGGTCTGGATTAAACTCTCAATTCGCGTGTAATTTATGCTTACAGGTGACGATCAGATGGGCGCTGGCGCGAATTGGCTTGACTCGCACGTACTGTCCAACTTGACACTGATACTCGCCGTCGTCGGTCAGAGACGCGTCGATGATTCTCAGGTTGAAAATACCGGCGTCCTGATCGCCGATCAATTTCAGCCTGGGATGGCCCACGATTTCACCGTCTGTAACATTCATCAGAAATCGTTATGCGTCGAGTTATACTTCTGCGCGTTCTTGGGCAACGACTGATCGATAAAGTCAACCGATTGGTTTTAACTTTCTCGCGGCTAAGGAACGTCGTAATTCACAACAAACGGATACGCGATTAATGTCTCGGCTTTAATTTTAGCTCCGTTTATTACGCGCTTATTCGGCCACGTATGCGAGCACTCTCGGCAAAAACGATGCGATTACGATAGCCGGAAGTCGATGAGACCGCCGAGTAATTAACCGCTCGCTAGTCGCTAGTCCGTTCGCTCTCGAACGAGGCTCCTCTTTGCAGAGGAGTTTAAATAATAAATCCACAATGTTGCTACGTTTCTTAAGTAAGATCGTAAAAGTCCTCGTACATATACGTAAAACATATAACATGGGGATAGTAAATTTTTAAATCCTCTCTTGTCCATTTTACTTCTATATTTTATTCATGTCAGATTTTTTTTTAACGCACACAAGAATTAGTTAATCTTAAATGCTCTGGAAATTAAAATCAAATATTAAATATTTGCTCATGTTTAAACTATTCAATTATAAATTAAAAGTTTACTGAATATATATACCGGTAAATAGATTGGTATATCTAAAAATTTAAAACTTTACACTTTTAAATTAATAATTTAACAAGATAACAAATTTTGTATTGATTCGTTTAATGTTTCTCTTTTATGCATAAGTTTTTATAAAAAAAAATTTATCCTTAGATTAGATTTTCTTTAACAAAAATAATCAGTTTAATAGGTTACTAAGTTAAAATTTAACGCGAAACAAAGTGCAAAATCACATTGCGTAGATGTCCAATTGTGGGCTGCGTGTAATCGTAACGTATACGGTGACGTAAATCCGGGGATGAAGTAGAAAACAACATCGGTAACATCGGTCGTTCTTGATTAGTGCGTTAATGTATTTTCGAAAATTCCCGTGTAAAACAATCCCGCGTAAAGCGAAAACCCAATTTCCTATTAAAAATATAAGCAGCTTTTGTACGCGGTTTTAATTGGTGGATTTAGACACGAACGAGTTTTCCCGAGGCGTTAATTGTGCAACACAGGATTATCTGTCTTTATCGAATTTAACATGCATGGTTTGCTCTCTATGCATTTTATCTTGATTATCATCGATACATTTATATTGCAACAACTTTTCGCATAATTCTTTTTTCAAGTGGATTTATTGGAACCCAACGTGGGGTGTAAAGGAAGATAAATTTTGTTTCACAAAAAAAAAATATCAAAATAAAAAATAGCTTTAAATTAAAATCGCTGTAAACGATATGCAAAATTTACGTTTATGGTTTACGTGTGAGAAGTTTCCCATTATAAAATCATGTTTTCTTAAAAAAATATATATATAAATTGGTGGTCTTTATCATAATTTTCCATTTCCATATTTTATGTTGTTCATGATTTAAATTGGCGTTAATGCCAGGCAAAAACTGGTCTAATCAGTTTTCCCTGATAGGTAATTGACGCTCAATTAAGGCGGTGAGAGAGAAAATCGGAAAATAACGATCGTTCAATAAATCTTAAATTAGACCCCGCTGAATCTGGAAATGTAGTTTTACAAAAAATAAGTGAAAAAATGTAGGAAAAATAATATATTACTATTAATAATTCTAAAATTTATTTCAAATATTTCATAATTATCGCTAACACGTCTTTTTGATTGAGAAAATATTTTCGCGTCAAATATAGACGTGAATTTGTAGAGCTTCTCTGAAAGACGATATTTGAGGAAAAAAAAAATAAAAAATCGCGATAATTTATATTTCAACGTATTGTACTCACTTGGCTGTATGACATAAGCAAATCCATCTTTGACCCATTGAACGGTACCGACACGATTGCCCACTTCACAAGGAATTATCACCTCACCGCCTTCCAGCACGGAGCTGTTGCTCGGCCTAATCCGAAAATATTGTGCGGTGTCGCCTGTAACAGAAAGATAAAGATGATTTTAGTTCGGAAGCTGTGCCTCCCGGAGGGGCGATAAGCTCGCGTGTTTCCGCGTGCCGCAGCTTTGCGGGCGTTTTACTCGCTCGATAGGATAAAGCGAAGTAGGGTGATGTGCCATAGACTATAAAATTACGTTTACACCACGTTTTCTCCCTGCAGAAGTCGTCTTCGTAAGATTTATATTTATCTATCCACTTGAAGAAGTTTTGCAAGTCAACGACCGATTTTACGATGTATATTTCGGCGAACGTTTTATTTTATACGGAAATATAAAAGTAACAATTTCCTTTATATATGTATATATATATGTTTGTTAATTTATTGCGTATTTTATACAAATAATTGTGATAAGCAAATTTGAAGGCACAATCGATTCCTTCAGTACATATCTGGGATTCGGTATCTCCATTTGAAAAAAACTTCTATGGCAAAAACTTGTTATTAAAGGTTTTACGGATATACGAGAATTTTTTCAGATTTTTATACAATCCCGAACAGTGCAAAAAATTGCAGTGTGCTCTTCAAAGCCCCAGGTTGTTGATGGATAGCGCTAAATTACAAGTTGCCGACGGAGAGTTAACTTTCGAAGAATATCTTAATCAAGAGAGTCCAATTTTTCTATTCTAACGAACACAAAGAGAGACAAATAATACCAATCTACATCGTGCTTAATCTTCATAATAAATTATCACTCATTAAATCAATAAACAAATAAAATGTTAATAAGATTTAGTATTAATATCAAACCGTTAAAACCCGGCGCATTAAGCCACACCCCAAAAAGAATATAATTATATGAAAAACATTTCTCGAGTTCTAAGACTCTCGTGGTCGTTTCTTAAAAGAAAGCAGAATGAGCAGCCAATTAATGGCAAGAGGCGCAAGTCGGGTAAAAACGGGTCCAGTTTGAAAACTCGTAACGTCGGGGAATCGATAACTACGTGCCGGCTAATAAGCTTGCGGTTATCCAGCGTTTATCGCGGAGCGCGACGGCACGTCCACTTCCGATTCCGTCACTCGTTCGTAATCCAGGACTTACGTTCGATTCGTCCTGCTTAATTAACTTTAATTGCGTATTACGCGCTCCTTTTTGCTCCCCGCGACCGCTGGATTATCACGCGAGACGAGGAAGAGTTTCAGGTATCGCGAGTTTGCGCTAACCCACGTCGATGTGCTCGACGTCGGCCGCTCTGGACGTTTACCGAGGGCCCGAACTCTCCTTTCCGGAACAGCTCGGTATAATTTCTCATTTTTCACGAAAGCGAGAGAGGCCGCTAATTGCGTCTTATTGAACATCGTAAAGATGCATCCTTGTGCCGCGGCGCGGATCGATTAGGCGCGCTGGCGAGGCAACGAGGGAGCACAATAATTATGCCGATAATGTTGGCGATCACGCAAACCGCTAAGTTCCCCCGATACCGCCGCCGCTGAAAGAATCAAGGTAATCGAATGGTTTCGCCTCGATACGATCGATAATTCCTGTGCCCGCGTGGTATTCCACCGTCTGTACCGCATCATGGTACCGCATACATACGAGAGATTGGGGGATCCGCGTTACGCATTACACGCGAGCGTCCCCTCTTCCCCTCCCCCTCTCTCGCCTCGCTTTGTCCCGTGCGCCGCTGCGTTAAAAGCGAATTCGCACATGTCGCGCCGACTAAATTGACGATTTGAAATTAACCACGCGATTGTGCCAGTTGTGTAAATAATAATAGAAATTATAATTTGGGCTAATAAGATGAGTACCGACTCCAATTCGCGATTTAATAATCCTCGCCGCTTCACATTTCTCCCCCACCCTTTTTTCCGATGAGATTGAAAAATCGTGCATTAATTCTGACACATAAAATTTGACGTACGTATTTTTCAACGATTTTTCCATATGGCGGCTTATCATGAAAAATTGATATATACACATTGCAGTAAAAATGAAAAGATTGGTATAGGCCACGTGAAGTGATTTACAATTGAATTAATATTGGAAACAGCATAGTTCACGTTTTTTTGGCTAAATTGAATCAACAATGCTTTTCATCGACAATACCTCAACTCTCTCTCATGTTTTGTCTGAAAGAGACACGTGTCTATCATACATCATCGCAATGATACATGTTCTCGTAAATCGCATAGTTCTGGAAATGACATCGATCATAAATTACCGCTGCTAATATCATTTAAACGTAAAAATACTGACTTTTGTTGATCAATTAAGTTCCATATTGCGCAGTACAGGATAAATAAAACGCAGCATTGCTGCGTGATTTTATAGATTTTCATTTGATGGAACATATTTTAATATCGACTTAACGATATTTCAACTAACGATATTTCAATAGCAAATTAAATTTTACTCCACATATCATATATAAAATATTTTGAAAAATTAAATGCATATTGCATAACAAATTTTCCTGAAGCTAGAAAAAGCTATTAGTCAATCTAACGGTCTATTATACAATATATATGTTTTATGAGTTTCATAATTATGGAGTTGCAGGGCTTGTTTTATAATTGTCACAGTTGCCGGAGTTTATCTTTCGAATATGTGAGCTTCGTGCCTGCCGTAAAATCGATCAAATCGCTTTCGTAGGCTAACTTTCGAGCGATTTAATTATGCCATTGTAAAACTTAATCAGCGGTGGCCATCAAGCGGGAAACGAGTCCCCCGCGAGTTAATTCCTCGCGCCTGTATTTTTCAAAAAGCGATTAATTTTCGCGAAAACGGATTGCATTTGCTAGTGGATTTGCGATGATGCGCCTAAGCGAAAACTCGTTCGTGCAATACGCACACGCACTTGGGATGATTCATCCGGGATGATCGTCCAGAGTGAACCGTGTAAATTGGGTTTCGAGCGGTCGCCTAGCTCCGGCCCGAATTTACGCAATCCCGCCGTCCAAATGCAACGTCAATAAAATATAGGTGAGTCGGTCGGCCGGCTCGAGGTCTAAACGCGATTCGACGGGCGTCGTTTAATTTTGTAGCACAGAGCGACCGGTCGGCGCTCCGATTCGTCCAAAGGGATTCGATGATTGGGCGCGATTGTGGAGAACGGATTAAAACGACGCTGGCCAGCCGCGGTCGGCGAACGAGAGTTCAAAAACAAACGAGCGACGAGAGATACGAAAATAAAGTTTATAATTGAGTCCACATCGCGGGCTCCGGCATTATCCGAATAAAAATTTCATTTAGGCAAAAAGGTTGGATAAGTGAAAAAAAAAAAATTAATTTCATCTCCACCTACGGAATAAACGTTTCATTCGAATGGAATTCATTCAAAGATAAAGAGCTATCTATAGCTCTCTATTTGACCATAAAATATATCTTTGATCATAAATGATAATTTATTTCTGTCAACAATTTTTTTTAAATTTATTAATTTATAAAATTTTGTATTTGAGTCTGTGAATAATTTCATGTTGTACATAATCAGAAACAGGTGTGGCAAAATTAAACGAGAGAAAGAGGAAGTTAATCTCTTGAAATATTTTTTAAGCGAGCGATTTATTTAATTTTTTAATTGCTGAATTTATTTATTCGATATTAAAAGCCCTCGCACGTTTTTTATCTCTAAAGCTTTGTTAACAAAAATCTTAAATCTTTTGCGATTCTCAATTTCTCTCTTGATACAAAAAGCAAATACTGATAAATCTTCCTGAACGCGCTGATAGGACATAAATCGTTAAAAATATCGCAGCGTTATAACTATTTTATATTGCCGCGAATGCATACAAAGCCGACTTTAACAGCCGGGAAGACGATAAATAATTGTCAGGGTAGCAAACACAAGTTTCACAGGCACATAGAATAAACGTAACGCGTAGCGTGTGTATGTAACAAGGATTCGGCCGATTGCTTAAGTAAAATTTATCTTAACGCACCGAAGCTTTCAGCGAGCTTTCCTAATTGACGCAAGCGGAAAATGCGCGTAATCGGCATAGAGAGAAATAAACATCCGAGTCGAACGGAAAAAGAAAGAGAAGGGACGAAAAAGAGAAAAAAAAAATAGCAGCAAATTTGTCGTATGAATTACGTGATTATCGGTCTCGCAATCTTTTCCTGTTTCAGCCTGCATTGCGCAACGCAGCTTCATGCACAACTGATGCATCCTAATAAGAGTGCATTCCACGTCACGGGACGGTTCGAAGTTTTTCGTGCATTTCGCATAAATTCGTTGACAAAAAATGTCGAGCCATCGGCTATTTTTGAATTATGAATGATTGGAGATGTCGTCCGCGTGCGTGTGACCGAGATTTTCGTGGGTGGGATTAATTTTTAAAACGTCCAAAAATTGACAATAAAACGTCTCTTATTTAATTTAATTGAAATAGCCAATTTTTGTCGAATTTTAATACGACTATTGGTTTGGTGAAAATATACGTGGCAGATGGAAAATTTACCAGAAAATAGTCGGAGTCGAAGGAGATTTCTGTAGAGGGAAGGAGCGGCTGCAAATTGGCGGAAGGACGGAAGGAAGTGCACGACGGAATCCAGCACATACATCTATATACATCCGGTATGTAGGGCTTGGAGCTTCCCGTGGTTTGTTTATTTCAGCATGGCCTCGGATTAAATCGCGTCGCTTCTTATTTCATGCCCGCGAAAAGTGTCGCACGGGGTAGAGACACACAACACGTCACCGACGCCCGCATAAATTCCGCGATTAATCACCGCCCCGTCGATCAATTATTGAACGTGCTTTTTTTATCCGCGTTGAAACATCGTTGGCTTTCCCCTGCGCGCACCGTACATATTTACCTTTCCATCGTATTACCGGCAATTCTATGTAGATCTCACTTCCTTCCCGCGCTCGGCCATTAGAATTTCAAGCGTGGATCCGGCTCACGGAATTTTCGATAAAATCACTCCGTCGTCCTTCTTCCTGATTCTTAGAGAAGAGATAGAACCAGCGTACCTCTTAAGCCCTATTCATTTCCCGATCAACTCGTCTTATCCGCTTTAATTTATTAATTTTACCAGCGAGAAAAGAAGAAGTCGGCAGTTAATCCGTTAAGAAAGTATTCAAACGGAAATTAGATCTCTCTCGCGCGTCTTATGTATTACTAATTTATTTACAATTGATTTACATTTTTCTGCCATCCACCGCAGAGAGCCATCCGATCGAGGGAACAATTAATTCAATATTAAAGGAGTTCCGACGAGAGGGGGAAGAGAAACGGCGTCCTAAGCGCTTGATTGTATCAACACGGATTTGCTCGTGACGATTGTATTCCCTAGCAGAGGCATTCATCCCCGAGATCGTCGTTAGCTCGAAACGCCCTCATGTTGTTCCGTTTATCTCCCGCCATCCCCAGCCAAATATTAACGTCGTTGAATTCACGGGCATAACAAATTCCGCATTTCGCGCTTTCTTGTCCCGATCGGGTGGATTCTGTCACCCGCAATGAAAAGGTGGCATAATGACTAGAGGGAGGGTGGATGCAGAATCTCTCCCCTTCTTTCTGCAGCTCTGAAGATTCTGAAGGGAAACGACGATTCGCCGCTTCCTTCGCTATCTCCTTTCCTTCTCCCCCGCCTTCACCCTCCGCCTCCTCCTCACGCTCGAAAATGCAATTTCCAACATTGCGACGACATCTAATTCAATCCGCGCCCGTTTCTTCCCAGCTTTTGTGTCTGCCTTAAGTTTCAGTCTTAACGCAAATTTACGCTTTCGACGATTTGTCATGAATCATCTAAACCGAAATAGACGCAATCGCAAATATTTCGTTAAAAAGTTAATCGTTTATAATTAAATAATAATAAATTTCGGAGGTTGTTACTTCCTCTTCGATTTAAACTAGAAATTCGATATTACGATTTTATACGCATAAATCACGTCTATATATTAATTCATGTGAAATACGATAATTTATATATCTATTTGAATATTTTATGTTATAAATGTTTACATGTTAAATTATAGAACGTTAGACTATCTAATATATCTATGGAAATATAAAATCATCGAGAATATGTATATTTTCAATCATTGTTCCACGTGAGTGCGTTCGCGTTAAAACGCAACAAAGCGCATTGCCATCGACAATCTTGCATAATAATTAAATCACAAAGGTGCATCGGAGCCGCTCGCTATGGAGTTCACTCCCGACGGCGGAAGTTCGGACAAAAAGTCATTCGATCGGTGCATTCACTTCGGATAATTTCGATTCGGCGCGATCGTTCGTGCTCAACCGTGTAAATTCGCCTTTAGCCGGGGAGCAGAAAGGAGATCTCGCGAGGAGAGCAGTGAAAGAGCCCGAGCAAAGCCTCGTGCTTTTTGCCGTTTCGTGCCGCGCCGATATCCCCCCTTCCCCCTTCCACCCCTTCGTCGGCGATTTCATTCAGTTCGGTCGCGGCGCATCGCACGCGAAATGAGAACGTTCGTTTACGCGGCACAAAGGGAATCGTGGTATCGACTCCTCTCTCGTTTGAACATGAATGAGCAAAAGCGTATAAGTTTCCTAAAAGGCGAGACGTGCTTCGCTCCGCGCGCCGTGCTTCCGGTTCACCCTCGTCGTCCATCCTCGTCGCGTAATGTGTGAATTTCTTTCCTCCCCCGGAATCTCGGAATCTCGCTCGGAAAGACGTGGGGCGAGCTCGTGGGAAATTATTGGGAGCGTCAAGGCTCTGACGCTCGAGTTAAGGTACGAAACGGGCCGAGAATACGCGCTGAATAAGCCACGGTAATTCTCTCGCGAAAAAGAGTACAACACCACGGGACACGTACATTATACTGAGAATTCGCGCCGGAGTTTCCAGCCAGATTGTGCCGATACAAAGGGTAAAAAAGGGGTGGAACCTCCTCCGGATATCTCTCGGTTTTCTGCCACTGGATTCTGATACTTTTTAGTCAGAATACGCTGGCATTTCGAAGGATATCTTAATTGTCTTTTCTGGAATATGGCCCGTGCGTGTTTCGCCTACCGAACCGTCCGATATTAATATTTTCACGAATTTGTCACGTACAGTCGGTACGATCTTTGGCCTTACTTTCCCTCATGATTATTCCGATACAACAATTTCGCTTGAATTATGCAATCTGCGAATATAAATATAAAGAGATTACAAATCAAATTTATTAAAATTAATATGAAATAATAATTACAGAATCAACATTATTATGATTATCAATATATATATATAATTTGTATTCACATTTTCCATTCTAAATCTCGTCATATCTGCACAATATTATTTTATCGATTCGCCCTGTCCTTCTTTTTCTCGAAGGGAGAGAAAAATGTCCCGCTTTCGTGATCTTGAAATGAGCATAGCGGAGAACAGAGGTAACGCGGAAACACGCGACCGGCATCGCTATCTCGTTATTTCAAATTAGAGGATGGCGTATTGCGACGTGAAGCGCTGACAATGCGGGTACAGATAGGGTAACCGATACAATGATTGGCCGATATGCGGTAATTGACCACCGCCGCGCCTTCGTTCGCGGTTTGTAGGTATATCAAAATCGACGTATCGGCTATAATTGTTTTCAGAACAAACCTCGAGAGTATTCCCCTCGTTAACTTATAATCACTTCGCACTGTCGCAGCCGCGCTGCCGCAGAGCATGCACGAGATATATAAACGAAGCCTTGATTAAAGGCAGGGGCTTTAAAGTGACATCCTTTTGTGGATTTTGTATGATCTACGCGCCAGCGTCGGCAACCTTTTTCCCTTTGTAAACAACGTAATGGAAGAGGCGCGAAGAGAATCACACGTTACTTCTGGTCTATTAGCGGCAAAATTTCACATCTCTCATTTAATAAACTTTCTCGTTCGGGGATTCTACATAATTAGCGCGATTCGTCGCGTCTATGTTAAAATTATTACGTTTAAAGGTAACGAAAGTGTTGTATTAACGGAGAGACCGATATCGCGCAAAATCCTAATGCCTGCGAGGGGATAAAAGAAATTTTATCTTACAGCTAGAAATGTCTCTGCCGAGATCAACGTCCGTCAAAATGTAATAGCAAGCTCGTTTGTTCCATCTATCATCGGAATATGCAGTGAGCCGGAGAGAAGATAGTGTACATCGAGCTGTATCCCCGTAGAATTTCAATGAGCAGTCTCCGGCTCGACGTCGTTCGATATTATCAAAGAAACGTGTCTTATTTCGTATCGAGCGAAACGGAGAGCCCCTTGAAGTCCCCTTCCTGCCTCGAAGACCGTCGATTTGCGTAATTAGTCGTACCGCTATGCAATCACGTTGCGGTAATTGAGGGTCTTGCGAATACGCGAATCCGCGAACATGATAATGACTGGAATGAAGGCAAGTCGAATAGGCAAGGAAGAACATTTATTTTGCTGGACGTTAGAGTTCCTGGGGATAGCGCGATAAAACATATTAATGTGTCAAAGTGAGAGAGCCGTGCCGAGCCGTGCCGAGCTGAGAACCGAGGGAACCTTGTTAAAATTGAGTTTGTCCAAGGAATTTATTGAGACATATTCTTCGATCAATTTGACAGGAGATATACGACGGCTTTACAGGTGAAACGTGTTACTACGTATAAATTAGATATTAGATTTTCCTTGAATAGATGTTTGCTTTGAGGGTATATATATATATATATATATATATATATATGGGAAACCTATAAGTCACGGTCGACTGAGATCGTGCGACTCTTCATGGTCGAAGGCTTTCGCTCTATGCGGTTATAAAGCACCTGGTGCAGTCTGATCGGATGAGAAATTATGATTTATGATAGGTGCCTGCGTGCGATATAAAGCGGCTATCCGGGGAGCCGACGGAAACGCCAAAATGTAATCTCGTCGTCGTAGTAACGAGAATTCCGTAACAACTCTATATACACTTTTCCGAATAATAACTTGTTCGTACCTAGGCGTTGGATGTACTTCAACTTCACGGATGCGCGAGCAAATGACAATTTTCGTCCCTCAGTCGGCTTTAGTCATAGTTTAGCGTAACGTAATTTAAGGCCCGCTTGTCGAGAAATTTAATGTCGCGAATGTAGAAGTTGCGGGAAATATGACATCTTAACCGAATCTTCCCAAAGGAAAAGTACATCGCAAGTCGTAAAAGTTCTTCCGCGACTTTTGAAGTATATATTCCCTCCGCGTGTGCATGCGTGTCTAAGTGTGTGTTTGTGTGAGAGAAAATAGATATTCTCTGTCTATACTTTATTACTCGCGATCCGACTACTCTTGATTTTACCGAAGCTCATCACGCGGTGAATAAACTTATTTCGGTTAATCTCAAGGTGTTCGTATCTGTGCACAAAGGAGAAAATATGTTGAAAGAATACTTTTGCTGGCAAATGTAAAAATTTGAATCTGAATATAGATTCGAAAATAATTTTCCTTGTCCTATAAAATTACGTACGACTTCCTAGAAGATAAAAAATTTTTCCAGTGTTCATGTTTTTATCTGTATTGTTGTATTAATTTTATTAATATTTATGTATTGCACTAATATTTTTGCAATTGTCACGTTTAAACATCCTACATAATAATTTTGATGGTCCAAAATTATTTCCAGATCTGCATTTTGATCAGAAACTTTTTAGACTTGCTAACAAGTTCTTTTGCTGACAAATGTAAAAATTTGTTCAGACACAGATCTGAAAATAATTTCCGTTGTCCTACAAAATTATTACGTACGACGTTCCTAGAAGATGAAAAATTTTTGCAGTATTCATGTTTTTTTTTTTTTAACGTCTTTATTATCATATTAATATTGTATATGTATTGTACCAATATTTTCATTTTTGCAATTGTCACGGACGTTTAAGCGTCCTACATAATAATTTCGATGGTCCAAAATTACTTTCAGATCTGCATCTGATCGGATTTTGTTAGGCTTGCCAACAAAAGGTTCTTTCCGTGTATACAAAGCGGTCGCCGATGACGCGACCGGATGTAAAGCTTCTTCGCCGTCGTCTTACCGCAGCTCGCTTCCTTTCGCGCCCGGGGGATCGCCATTCTGTCCGGCGGGCAGGCAGGTTATTTCAACGCTCTTAATTGCGATTCTTCTCACAGGTCGGCACGCATGGACGCGCGCGTTACGCAGCGCGTATCGTGGGATTGTTTCGTGTTTTCTATCACGATAGATATCAAGGGGAAAGAAGAAGAATCGTCTCAACTCCGGCGCCCCTTTATCGCGGTGAAAAGTGGGCAGGATCCCGCAGGAAACATAAGTCTGTTTATTTCGGCTGCACTTAGACCGCAATAGAGGTATGTTCGGGTTTACGAAGGTAGGTAGAGAGAAGAAACAAACCGCGGAAAGTATAACTAAAACCTCGTAACGATAAGGCACTTCGCCTGGTACCAGATGCCCGATAAGAAGAGATTGGTAATCTAAAGTTTGAGTTCGAACATTCGCGGAATAAATAGTGGAAGTGTTAAATAAAAGCTTTGGACGCTTTTGATACTTACTGATTTAATTTCAAGTCAGGTGAGATAATCACATAAATATTAAAAATGAATATTAAAAAGTGGCAATCACTTGATAATAAAGAGATTTATACGCACGCATCTTAATTGTTCTTTAATTGTTCCTTTGATTGCAGTATTTAACATACATACCCGCTCTAAATTAATTAACAATTGTATAATTGTGTGTACATGTTTAAAACTCAATTAATCTCGCGGCTAAATCGTCAAACAAGGCAACTATCCGACATTGTATGTTTTTTAATGGCATTTAATGAAGTGTCTGTATTTAATTGATGGTTGCAAAATATCAATTTGTAACTTTTACAAAAGCGATTTTTTTCTCTTTTTAACTGATGACAACGTTATATAAAAATACGGTTCTTTCAAGCGAGATAAATGTCGCTCCCGCAGATATAGCGTTTATTAATAATTTGACTATCCAAATACGTATTATTATTTATGCCTATTGATTATCCGCAGTACAATATTAATACAAAAATTAATTAAATAATCATAATATTTGTAATTAAACTTGCATATGTGATCACTAATGATAAATCAAGAAAATGTTCTTGTCGAACTATTTTTCTATTGACATTACAGAATTGCCCTCAAAGATATTTTAATCCTGAAGTTGTACATCATATTCTTTAGGAAAGTAACATCAACAAAATTGAAGTTGTTAAATGCAAAACTATGCAAGTGCCGAAAACATTTTTCATATTTTTATACTCTTCACCGTTTCGTGCTGTCATATCTACTCTGTAATATGCAAATGGATTTTATTGCACTTGCCTTGAGTATTATTTGTCCTCTTTCCACTTTTCTTCATTTAAAATTCTAATATATCTTTCAATACATTAAACTTGTATCAATTTACTCTTGAATTATCATTCTAGTATTTACATTGTTACATTACATTTACACATTTTTATTCTAATTAAAAAAGGACACGTTATTACATTTATCCTTTCGTTAATCTTCGTTCAGGTTTTCTTACATTTTTCATTCATAATATAAAAATTGTTTTATCGAAATAATAAATTTGACGATGATCTAAATATTCAGGAAGATATCTTTGAAAATACTAAAATCAAAATCAAAATAGCCAATTTTCCCGGACAACTCGAGGAGTTTGCTCGCACTTGTCTGCAAAACCACATCTTCGCATTTAGCATCTATCGAGAAAAACATCATTGATATTTTTGCCGAAAAATGTGTTACATCATCGCGACGTCGTCTAGCGGTTGTCGAGCTGTGCGCCGTTCGGAGCTGTGCATCGAACATTTCGAAAGTAATATCGTACGAGGGAAGATTTCTCGACGTTGTTTTTTAGCAAAGGGTGCAAGGAAAAAGTTATACGCTTCACGAATATCTCGTCTAATTTCTGCCTCGTCTCGTAGTCGATGGATCTAGAGAAAAAGAGAGAGGAAAAAAAGGAGATAGAGAGACAGAGACAGAGAGAAAGAAAAAATAAGAGAGAGAGAGAGAGAGGGGGGGGGAGGAGGAAAAGTACCTCGTTAGTGGTTCGCCACAGAATCGTTAGACCAAACGTTAGATCTCTCAACCGTAGATATCTGAAATGTAATCGCTGTGATCGTGGCGTATATATATATATATATATATATACATATATATACATATATACGACGATCGTCTTTTAAATTTATCTGTGAGAGCCTTCGCGTAGGGATAGGGGTCGTAGAATTGGATAATTAATTGAGTCACGCTGCACCTGCACGAACGTTACAATTTGAACTCGGTTTCGAAATGTCGCGACGTCGTGTACGATGGTAACGTTAAAATATTAACGCGCGGAAAGAGAGAGAGAGAGAGGAATATGGAACGTACGCGCGAGGAATATGTTCGGAAGATCCCCTGCGACTTTCGGAAAATATGATAGTCGAGCATAACGTGACTAATTGATATGTTCTATCGCGAGCGTGTGTAATACAATTAGCGATATTATAACGCGATGTTTTCCACGTCTTTTTCTTTCTTTTTTTTTTTTTTAACGTTCGATCTGCCGCATTTGAGATTACAAATTTGCTACGGATTTATCCGAACTGAATTTAAGTCATTTATCAACGCGGACGAGTGAATCTCTTTGGGAGTTATATGCTAAAGTTATTTTATTAAACAGAAATATGTACGACGTGGTCCTGAGCGATCATTCACCATAATATTTTGGAAATGGTTGAAAATGGAAATGCAAAAAGAATGGTTCTTCTCGAGAAAATCACAGTCACTCTTGTGTTTCTTGTAATAAAGTAAAATTTACAATTTGATATTATGAATCTTGAATTTCAAATTGTTAATATAAATCAAACAATAACGCAAGCATGTTCTTTCACTTTCTATCTATAAAAACCTCTTTGAAAAATCATTTGAGGATTTTGCGAGAAAATCTTGACATATGAAATATAATAAAATGGTATAAATTAAAAAAATATTATTAGTAAAATTGAATATAATAGTAAAATCTAGATATATAAATTTAGTCCAAATGTGGAGTGAAAGCTTTCAATATTTTCGCGTCGCATCATATTTTCATACGTCACGCGGAATGCGATAATTAAAATGCGAACTTGGCGTTATTCCGTAATCACTACCCGAATAATTCCCTCACGTTATACATTTTCTGCAGCGCAAACAATAGCTGAAAGCGAACGTTCAGCTCGAAAATTACGAGGCTTATGCGCGCTTTTGCATTTCGGATACGTTCGATATTACTGACACAGATATTAAGCCGGTCGTGAATAGTTTTTCGTACGTCTACATATAACACGTTCCAAAAAACATGAACAAGCAATAGTGAAATAATATTAAACCTTTGCAAAAAATATGAATATGGCTGAACGAAGAAAAAAAACTTACACGCAACTTACAAATTAAAATAAATTCCCTTAAAATTAAAAGTAAATGAAGAAAATTTCGTTTTACATTTACTCTCCTACGATTTCTTAGGAAACTCTTAGAATTTTCGCTCTTGAATGCTCCCCTAAGTAAGTAAGTAAGTTTCTGTTTTCAATTTTTGACTCGGGGAAGAAATTGCCTCAAAATTTCGACGGGAGCCATCGCCTTACTATCATTGTTCGGGTTGTTTGGCATACCCTGTACTTCTCTCGCGGCTTGTAATTTCGAGAGTTTCGAGCGCTCGTTCCGACGCACGAGCGAGCGCGTTTATGCTGGCTCAAGTTGGATCGTCATCGGAAGAAGACTCGGGGAAGGCGCGGGGGGGGGGGGGGAGGGGGAGGAGACGCTCGCGCGAGCGTAAGGAGAAACGACATAAGAATGGGCGGGAATGGAAAGCCGACGAGAGAAGCCCGAATATAGAGAGGGAAGAATGGCGAGGCAGTTACAGGGATTATAGGCCGTGGCAAGCAAGACGGCGGCGGATGCGTGTGTCGGTGTCCGAATTACGTGCATCGATTCACCAGGCGGGCGAATTCGGAAATGGGGAAAGTTTCATGACGGGCGAGCCGGGCGTCGTCGGATCCTTTCGGGGGATGAAGAACGTCCCCGCATACGGCCGGGGCAACGTAGCCAATGGAGAACGCCTTCGTCTCGGATCAGAAACTCTCACGATGGCGATCGTTTGGCAGCACGGATCGGGCTTGCTCTGGGCGTTTCGCATGCTTTTATCCTTCCCTCGGGGGATTAACGAGTTTCTTTCGGTTACGTTACCGCTCCCCCTCCCCCTATCCGCGCGTAGAGACCGCGAAGTAATTGGCCGCTACGGTGGTGTAACGTGTCGCGCCCGTTTACACTTGCGGCGCTTTCTTTTGGAAATGATACTGCACAGCAAGCGGCTACGGGGAATTGGCTACGAGAGATATTTGTACGAGGACGATAAGTAAGTATTATGGAAGCAGATACCGCGTGTGCTCTCTCTCTCTCTCGTGCCAACAACGTTAATTACGTTGCGCAGCTTCTTTGCTGAGTTTATTGAAGCGGTTTATTAATCCTTTTATGCAGGGGGTTTACGATCCGAGCGTAGAAGCAAACCTGCACGCGTACGTAACGCACGTTCGTAAGATAAATAGCCATAATCTCATACATATTATTTTCACATTCAAAGGGATATATAATCGCGTTATTTTTTTCACGGGATACCAATAATATTGTGAAATTACAAATCTTTTTTCCAATCACTCCCATAATTATCGTCTCGTTTCACCGTTAATTCCGACAATTTTAAAACTACCCGTTCTATATTACATTATTCGAATTGCAATCTCTCTCTCTCTCTCTCTCTCTCTCTCTCTTTTCTCTCTCTTTCCATTTATTTAATAAGCCAGTTATTTAATAAGAAGGAGATACTTTAAATACCTCACGTCAAATTTCCCGGTGGGCTTATCGGCTCAAATTAATCCGGTCAGCTGGATAACGCCATAACAACAAAAATTCGCAAATACAAACTCGCGAATTCTGGACGCCGGTCCGATGTGTCCGATTGCGTTTTATTGGCAGACTGACATGCCCACTCGGGAAATGACGTACTCTCGTCGCTTTGTCATTTAGAGCGTATCGGACAATCGAGTGTGCCGGCGCGACGGTGGACGACTACGTCCAAATGTTACATGTTAAAACTGTTTTATCCCATATTCGCGCTCGTAGCACCGCGCGGCGGTATCGCGGCGAGTGCACAGATGCGGTAAGTGCAATTTACTAATTTTGCACGGGCACCGATTTTGCGCGAAAGTTCGTGATGCTAAAGGTTGGTAGATAACAGGAACCCCCCCTAGTTTCGGTCAGCTTTCCGCAGCTGCCAATGTCAATACTTGTAATACACCACCAGACGTCAGGAAATTTGCAGGCTGCGAATTGAAATTTCATTTTCGGAACACGCGATCATTTTCGATGACAACCGATTTTGCCCGTCATCGATTAAATCGTTAGATTTTTTTTTTGCGATAATTGAAGATGATTGAGAAATAATCTCGGGCGGAATGCACCAAAGGTAAATGTAGTCAAGGATGGAAAAAGACACGTCTGCCGGGCATCGTTTCTCGCTTGATTGAAAAATCATCATCTTCAGCAACTGAAAAATATCGCTATCTTTTCATTGTCGCTCGAGATCGCTCGAGTTATGGTAATCCATGGTCGTCATCGATCGACCATCTTTCTTTGATTAACGCCTGCTTGGACATTTCGCTAATTCGCATTATCTTCCTCGCGGCGCGGACGGAGGCCGTAGCTGTCTTTCGCTCGGAGGCCGTAGCCATCGCGTGCGGCTGCGACGGCCGCATTTTCCGCACTGACACAAATGGGATTTGCATCACCACAGAAATAATGAAATTCTAGGCAGACTTTATTACTATTACGGGGCGCGGGAACAGGGAGCGACGGAACCCTCCCTCTCTCTCCCCCGCGGTGCGGTCTCTCCTATCCTCCGAGGATGCGCCCGACTTTGTAACTTCGGGCGAAATTGAATTCTGCGCGCTTTCGTCGGTTTAACTGCAATTTGTAAAAGTCCCGCACTCGGCTGCACTGTCAGCCGCCGCCGCCGCCACCGCCGCCGCCGCTGCCGCCGCCGCCGCCGCCGCCGCCGCCGCCGCCGTCGTCACTACCGCGAGAGAGTTCCAACATTTTTCAAAAGTCAACTTTCGAGGCCGGCAAAAATTTCCCGCTCGCTCCCGTTATTAATGACCAAAGTAATGTTTCAAGTAGCGCGTAAAATTCCGGAAATTCTGCTACGGTAAATTAGTCTCTTAATTCTTTCGAATATTTGGCCAATTATTTTTCCGGCAGATTTTCATCGTATTGCAAAGTTCAAAAGGATATCGGGGGATGATTGATTACGGGTACAGGCAGCAATTCAATATCACGCGTATATACAACGCGACGATTTATAATTAACACGTATAGACGTGTAGGCTGTAATTAAAAGAAATCTGAATGGGGAGGTGATTGATGCGCGTAGTTTGAAAGTGTCCACTTAAAGTGGCATTTCCGATGCGCTTATATAAAAAATGTACCTTCTTACGGATTTTAATAGCTACGTCCGTGCGCTTAATAAGGGGGAGGGGTTTTAATCTCTGGTACTTTGTATTCACGAGCGCCCCTTCATCTCCATAAAATCGAAAGAAAGTCTTGTCGCGCATTTGTCACTGTTCGCCGATACTATTTTCGAGCATCTCGAGCAAGTTTTCAGGTATTCGCGGCGCGATTAGTATCTCATTTCCGCAAAGTAATTACGGCATCGCCGGTTCTTCCGTTACTCGTTACACGTCGAGCGAATGGGTGAGGAATCATAGCGCGTAATTTACCCGTGTAACCATCTCCGTCGTGTTGCCTTACGTCTCAAGTATATAATGTAGTATATATAATGTAGTGAAGTTCATCGGAAACGAGTTTCCTTATGTTACCGTAATCTTTCAGTATTCGCTCGTAGAAACACGCGGAATTCCGCACTTCCTCCAATTTTCCGTCCGCTAACATGACATCAAAAATACCAAAATGGGCAATTAAAATTAATATAATGGAAATAATCGGGTTAAAGGTATATTTACATTATATTATCTTATAAATATATATTTATTCGAGGCATAGATAAAAATTATAACTTTAGGAAATCTTTTCGCCACTTGAATTAAATTTGACGGGCAGCTGAGCCTTCCAGAACATAGTAAAATTTTCAGAATATCGAGAAAATGAATTTTTAAAGAGCGAGCTGCACAATAAGAGGATTCAGAACGAAGGTTTCGCAATTCCTCGGAAATAAACGAGCGAAACTTTCGCGATGCAAGGGGGATCGGCAGGATTCCTTCGACTCGCGTCCTTTCGTCCCGCCGATAATTTTAGGATAATTTTAGTCGTGATAGACAACGGCATGACAGGCGAGAGTGGCCTCCTTTGAAATTCTCGGAATTGTTATCTAACGCGGTGGCTTTTGCCCTTGGCGATTGTTTCTATATGAAAAAGAGGAATGATGAATGACGTGACAAGCATGAAGGCATACGGTGAGCCACGAACTCGGCTGTATTTTCTACTGGTTAACACGCGAGCCATTCGACAATGTTGAAGAAACCGAAAGAATGCGAAAATTTATTGGTTCTTTAAACGGATAATAACACGTGGGGACGCGTGACTAATTGGCCGCGTTACATTGGCCTCTTCAGCCGCGAACGCGACTCCAGGCCGCGCGGTACAATCTGTTAAGAGTACGCTACTCTGAGTTTCTCTTTCTTTCTTTCTTTTTTTTTTTTTGCCAGCTCTATTTGCTCAACTGGATTGGCAACCGGCTGAACTGGTTTTACGCCCGACATGTCGCGACGTAAAGTAGATAATGGACAAGCATCGCGCCAGGGCCAGAGTTGCGCGCTCGCGAAACGTCGTTCCAGAATGAATGAGAGCTCGGAACATCGTGAACGCGTCGTGAAAGCCCAGTTCTTTCCTCGATCGAGGAGCGTTTATCTGGGTTATCGTTGGAAAATATCTCGTAAACCGGAACTCGGCGCGTAAACATCGATTACTACTGTCGCGCCCTCGATTATCCGACGAGTTCCACGAGATTATTCCTCCGCTTCTATCCCTCCTCTTCGTAATTACGTTGTAATAATAAAGAATGAAGCGCTGGAGGAACGAAACGTGGGGAAAAGAGAAAATAAAGGGTCGTCACATCTACATGTCTATCGGCGGAGAGTAGATCAGAGGGACACTTTACACATACGACGACGTCCGTGCAGATGCTCGGGATTGAAAGAAAATATCAATTTTACTGTCCGATTCGCACTGTTAAGATTCACTTCCTGCTCCGGCAAAAGCAATTGAAACTCAGTATTCGATACGAACTCGAATATCCGATATTGAGTTGGGAAGTGGTCATCCGATACCGAGCCTTAGATGCCCGTTACTTCGGCCAAGTTGGGTATTCAGATGCGGGATTTATATTACGTACTTCTAGCTTCCTTCTCATTAAAATACATAACGCCATGTAAAATAAAGTGCGAAACAATAGCGCGCGCCCTATTCTTAGCCTTACTATACCTTACTATAATTAAGTTACATTAAAATAAACCGAAGATTTAATTACGCGGGAAACAGTAATATTGTTCAATAATAACGTTACAAAATTTCTAAATGCTATTTATATCGCGCCATAATTTCTCAACAACAACCCGTTTAAATGTTCGCGAGATGTAGCCTTAATTAAATTTATTTCTAATTTAAAAATCGATATTATTATCGAGCTAATTATTTATTTAAAGCAGAGTTGTTCATTCAAGAGCGGATGCTCGCTCGGAGAGCAAAAAAGAGACGCGATGCGTTTATCCTTGAAGAATATTTCTACACTTGAGGGGAGAGATACGCCAGTGCCAAGTGATTAACCGGCGATACGTGATACACAGATGTCCGTGGTGATTTCTCGATCTACGACCAGCTCGGAGATGACATCCCGCGGATACGAGCTCCGGTTAACGAGTCCGCTATCTTATGGTTCACTCGAGTCTGCGAGCGGGGCAAGCCTGTGCCGATACTACGCGTCCGGTTTTATTCTCCCTTTGCCCCGGGGCGAACTCCGGGGCAGCTCATTGCAACCTGGAGACTGGTTTTCCATTCATTCATTCGCGGCCGTATCGGGTATTTACAGGATCGCGGCCGGTGTACGGGGCTTACTCTCTCCGCCGTCGCCGTGGGATAGGTAATGGCCTGTTGGCGTGTCGGACGAATGAAAATCCGAGAGCTCGTTCCGTACACCCTCTCTCTCTCCTCTCCCCCTTCCTCCCGTTCGTTCTAGGGGCGAGATCGCGTCGCAAAAACCGCGTCCTTGTTCGCCGTTCGGATCCTCGATCCTGCTGTCGGACGGCGGGCGCAATTACAAACCGGATCGCCTTCTGTTTTCATTGCCGTGTGGCGCATCCAGGTAGACACGCGAATTTCGCCGCTCTCATCGAGAGTTTCGATGCACCACCCCGTACGTTCCCCGCCCTCCGACCCCGGGCTTACTTTCGCGTGACGAATAAAGTGAGGAGGCACGATTCTACTTTTTATTCATGAGAAACAAAATCTACGGGAAAACGTGAATAAAGATATCACCGGCGCGCGCCCGACTGTGTGGTGCCCGTTAGTTAAAGCGTTTTATCTGTCTGCAACAAAGAGGCCGTGGCAAGAACTATGCGAAATTTTATGAATAAAAAACAAGATTCTCCATCTATCGCATCCTCGATCGGCAGCGGCGGCGGCGGCGACTTTGACATGTATTTCTCATCTCTCCGGTAATATGAATCGTAAAATGTAGCTACTGTGTTCTCTCATTTAATTTCACACATTGTACACTGTGCGACTTAATTTCTATTTATTTATTTTTTACAAATAATGCCTTTAATGTGTACTTTCATTTCTGTCATATTATTCCGTGCGTGCGTGCGTGCGTGCGTGCGTGCGTGCGTGCGTGCGTGCGTGCGTGCGTGCGTGCGTGCGTGCGTGCGTGCGTGCGTGCGTGTGTGTGTGTGTGGTGTGTGGTGTGTGTGCATTAAATTTGAAGGTTGTTTAAAATCTCGCTCTTTTTAATTCGTTAAAGAGGACATTTCGCAGTATTTTGGCATAGCCAACCAATAAAACGTATTTATATATGTAGTGCTAATTACTTGCCAAGTCACGAGCCAGTTAACTCGATTAAGCGGGTTATGTTCTCGTTGCCGGTGCCCGGCTGATGGGTATACGGGCGCGTCACCAAAAAACGAGCTACAAAGCGCGTAAAAGCGCCTATTTCGCAAAATCGATTCAATCTTCTCGCCCCCGGTGTAATGAAAAATTCTCCCCGAGATTGCTCGCCCATGTAAGAAATTGCCGCTCGCGTTATCTCGAGCCGATGATAAAAATTCGAGAAACGAGTATCTGCACGCGCCGATGACTACCGTATCGCCCCTCTCCCTCCCTTCCTCCCTCTCTCCCCCGGTTTCCCCGTGCACCTCTCTCACAATTAAACGAATAATACCCCTTTGCCGCGCGAGGAGGTACTGCAACGCTCGTGACGAATGCAACGAAGAAACGATAGCTAATCTGACGAGACGCCCTCCCGCGCAATTATTATTATTATTCTATTCTCACGTGTGCTATACCGTGTGCTAAATATCGACAATCCGGTGTGATCATTACGTTTTTTTTAGCTTCGGCATAATTTTCAAGGATGTTGGCAATTGCGCGCCATTTTCCATAATTAAGATCGGTAATTATTTTTTACGATACGATCGACGCTGTGGAGGCATTGACGTCCGCGCACACGTGGGGGATAGTCGCGCCATGCACACATTCCCGTAATTACACGATCCAAGTATGATTCGCGTACGCGAGACAAAACCAGCCATTATAACTTCGATCATTGCTTCCTCCTTGCAGTTGAGGATAGTTATTGTCCTTCGGCTTCCTCCTATTTCCCGTGCACGTTGAATGAAGATGTAGTCGCGAACTGGGACTGTGACTACCCCACGACGAGGTCTATAAGTCGTAAATATGATACTCTAAGAGCGGCTCTTGTGGGAAAGTATATACTTGCCGGGGAGCAGAAAGTTTGTGAACTACATTACGGCGAAGTTTACGCCGTATCGACCACGACGTACATCTCTCACGAGTTCCAAAGTTAAACAATGACGTAAAGAAGCTTATTAGCGAATGGAGAAACGCATTATGTTATCAGGTCGCTGACCCGCTGTAGCCCGGCACACAACGCGACAATAATACACACACCCCGTCCTCCCCCCCGCGCGTGGGGATGCGCGGAAAATCCAAACTGAAGAAACTACCCTATGCGACGCTCTAACGTGACGGAATAAAACATGAGTTAGCATGACGTGACATGTCATAGCACGCGTCCGCTTCAAGCTTCGTTGTAGGTAGAAACAAAGGCGATGCCCCTTTCTAGCGTTTTGCATTTCTTTTCGTGGACATTTTTCCTCTTGCAGATTAAAAATATCTCGGTATCCTTTCATTGTCGATTCGTGTAACATGTATTTGTATAATATCTCCATAATACACGTCTATTATATTTCCATTACACGCTAATACGTTCACATTATTACGATAATGTAATATCGATAATAGCATATAATCGAAATTAATGATGAACTATGTGATAAGAGAACAAATGATGCAAAACTGATCTTTTATTGTAATATGAGAGAACGCATGAGAAATCGCGGGCTTTTCCTTGAATCACGACGTTCCCGAACAACTCACACATCTAAACATCTCGCACAGGTACTACATTCCAATTAGTTTAAATAATATTTTTTCAACATTATTTAATAAATTATTCCTCGCCCGTCCGTCGCGCGACGGACAAATTATTTTCCGATTTTCCGATATTCTCGCTGGATTATCTTCAGGAAACGTCGTCGTTATTTAATCATTTTCCCGTCCGACGCGCGAGCGGCGCATATGTCACGATTGGACATAATGCAGGAATAACGTCACTACTCGGACGTAACAACGGACGTAACACACGGAATGTTACGCTCGCGGACAATAAGAATTTATCGCGGCGTGAAAAATGTATGGATAGAACTCCCCCCCTCCCTCCTCTCCCCCTCCCCCCTCCCGCGAAAGTTTCGCGCTGGCGCCCTAATAAATTCAGTCCACGCGACTTCGTTTTTCGCCAGGGATAGTGCCTACACGTCTGCTCGTAGCCGGGAAACAGGCACGGATGGCCGGTTTATAGCTTACAACGCCGGTTGCACGAGAAACGTGGCACGACTCGAGTCTCGGGCTCTCCCGATATCTCGCGCATTCAGGAGAAAAGCGAGACACAGAGGGAGAGAGAATAAATTAGAGCTAGAGATGATTCACGTTTCCGAGGCACATGCTCCATTATGACTTACCGAGGCAAAATGAAAAAGTGACGTAGCCCCGCTCTCTGTACTTTTGATATATCTTGATATATCTTACGTGTTTATCGCGTTTATCGACATTAATTAATATTCAATCTTTTTTTATATACAACAGAAAAAAACAATAGAGGAAAAAGAGGGGATTAATTAATTTCAAATTTTATTTTCGATTTATTAAAATAGCCTTGAGCTGCTTCGTAAAATGGTTGAAAATAAATTCACGATATAAGCAATTAATTTCGAATTTATATGTGTGTGTGTGTGTGTGTGTGTGTGTGTGTGTGTGTGTGTGTGGTGTGTGTAAATTCAATAGAAGAAAAATTATCAGACTCCTAAGATCGAATTCGTCGAACAGTCGTCTTCTCTATTCTTTGTTCTGTTATTTGAAATTTAGCTTGGCATGTCACATCGTATCGTTTATTCCATTTTCTTACGAGTTACATGTCGTGAATTTTATCTTTCGAGAAAGACACCGAAGAGTATCGAGGAATAACAAACTGCTAATACTTCCGATACGCGATCCCGCGCTTCCGACAAGTTTCGCTGATCGCGCATTAAACCTGCAAGAACGGCATATGGACCGTGAGGACAAACTCGCCTAACGACCCCATGCTGGGGTACAATGAATACCTCTACCTGGCTTTGACTTGCTTGCGTGCGCGCGAGTCTTCGAATGGTCGGAAGAAGCCTCGGCGAAACTATTCAAACTCTGTCATGGGGTAAGAGCGTCGCGCGGCACGAGGACAAGTGGATGGGGAAAGCAATAAACAGGTGGATGAAGATAGAGTCCGGGGAAGAGAATGTCTCTCTCTCTCTCTCTCTCTCTGTCGCTCTGCTCGCTTGTCTCCCGTGTGCGGAGTCAAGGTGGAGCTTTCGGCGAAGCAATGCCGGCGGGCCTAATGACTCCGGCCACTCAGAGAATACACTAATTACCGTGGAAGCGCTTCGTACACGCTTCCGGAACGTAAGTATTGTGCCAGTCGCCGCGTTGGTTGTGCCATCTCTGTCTCCCTCTCTCCATTTCCGTCTCTCTCTCTCTCTCTCTCTCTCTCTCTCTCTCTCTCTCTCTCTCTCTCTCTCTCTCTCTCCGCTCTCGTCGCTCTTCTCTCCCGAATATGCGAGATATTAGGAACTCGAGCTTGCACCATGTATTCCTGCAACTGGCGTGTGGACTATAGAATGCGCTCCCTCCGGATTTCACGCACTTGCTCTCGCTGCACACGAGTCCTCGGACCAATTTTCGCGAATTTAAAAAAATATCCGGGAAATATTTCCGAGCGCAGTTTCGAGCTGCCGTTCTCCCCGCTTCTTTTTTTTTTCCTAACGTTGGGAAAATGTTGCGGTGTCGCTATCGCAATTATTCCGATCCTACAGTCATCCCGATTTGCGCGGACTATTTTTTTCGCACGGATTCGAGTTACGCACCGGGTCGGTGTGAATTACATAAAAAAAGTATATAGTATATAGTTTAACCAAACAAAAAAAAGCGAAAAATGTGGAAACTATTCTACCTATCCTATTTTGAATATTTCCCTGTGAGATTTTCGTGCGCGTAAAAACAAAACAATGTAGAAAAATACCGCGAAAATTGAGAATTGGGAACGCACCGTACAGATGTACAGAAAGAGTAACGATCCGAGTTATCTACGAGCAAGGTTTAACATTTTTTTTCTTTAGTATGTCGATCGTGCACCAATGTTTTTTATTTGATACTAACTCCCACGTGATTTAGCGATATCGATGTTAGAAAGAACACAATATCGATGTTCGAAGAAAAACTCGGCGTCAAGAATAAAATATTCATTTCTAAAAAAGAGAAGAAAGATTACTTCTATTATATTATAGAGTATGCATTTTTTTGAATTACAGACACTTAATTTAAACAAATTTGCTTTAATCGATTCTTTTTTAGCACAAATATGAAGATGTCGATAGGTTTCAAATTGTCATAAAAAGAAAACGCATTTCATGAATTAAATTCTAAAAGAATAAATAAGTAACAAAATTATTCTTTAGTAAAAATTTCACAAGATAGAATAAAGGAATTTCAATTTGAGGCGCGGTCGCAAGGATACCTAATGCTGAAAGAGCAGCGAAAAAGGACGAGCTCCCTTGACATTCTCGCCGGAGGAAAAATCGACTCCGGATTAGTCAGAGAATCTGTTATTAAAATTAGAGAGGCGAATGTGAAGCGTCCGTACGTGCGAGAGCGGCGGAACGGCTCGAAAGCTTGCGCTTTCCGCAGCTTCCCTGCGGGTCGTAGAAAGCGCAAAGTTGCCGCCCTCTGTTTTTCTTTTTTCCTTTTCAATTTTGTCGGCGGGACGAGCGTGATAAGCAAAAAACGTTGACGACGAAGTTGGCCGGCTTGACATTAGCCCGGCCGGCCGGACGGCTTAAAGTAGCCGAATATTCATCGCGCGCGGAGCGCGCGCTCGCTTGTTAAGCGAGTTTGTCGCCACCGAGTTTGCATACGTTAAACGCACGAGGTGTTTGCAATAATCCGTTTTAAACGCGTGTGTAAAACGTAGACGTGGGCACGCGCGATTTAAAGCGGAATATGCCGCGGCGGCGGCGGCGGCGACGGCGACGGCATGCGCGTGCACGTAAGAAAACACGATAAAATAGAAAAAAAGGAAACTAAGCCGTGGAAAGAGTGAAGAATATAATGTAGAGATTTCGGAGGGTAAAACGCGAACCAAACCACGTGATATTACTCTTTTTACGCGCCTCCTCGTATATCAGCGTTATGCGCCGATCTATCTTAGACACGACGAATGCGCGAGTATTTTTCTCCCCACGTACGTTTTCCCCGATAAACAAAATATTATTTCGGTAAAGTAATTTTGGCGGATGTTGCCAACATTTTCCCCTTTCATTTTCATTGTACTCCTTTTTTTTTTTTTCACGTCATATCTTTCATTTCACATTTGCGTTACATTGAAATTCATGATGTTTCGAAACTGAACTTCCACAACAAGCGAACGTAACATTTTAACTTGTACTTTTATTTTCGCGTTCCATTTTCCCTTGTCCCTCCCGTATAAATTCGCTACCTGCACCGAATCGGCGATTGAACATGTATCCCCGAGTCTTCCTTATCTACGAGCTCTACATCTCTATTTCAGCGACGCCTCGCATTAAAGCGTAACACGTCGTTATAAGAGAGAGAGAGAGAGAGAGAGAGAGAACGAGAGAGCGAGAGAGCGAGTTAATTGAACGGAATCTCTCGCGACCTGTGATTAAATGGATCATCCCTTAATCGCGATCCTGACTCACCCCCAGCGTGGAAACATCTCTTGTTTTTGTTATACATTCCGCGTGAGAGCGCAGGGGGCGTTCTAAAAGCGCGTTGATAAGCATTATTACAATTCCATAAATCTGAAAAAGAAATACGGATTACGTAAATCCAGGTCGCGATGCGATTCGTGAAATCTACATGACGTAACAAGCTTTATAATTCTATTTCTGATATTAAATATAATACATTGTTGTTGATGTCGAGTCGCGTTTTCATCACCGACTTTATTTCGGTCTGATATAAAAAAGCTCATATAGCGTGAGTCTCAGCTCAGCTGTAGCGAGAAAATATGCCTTCCTTTTTTACATCGAATCCACATTCCTGACTTCATTTTATTTCATAGCGGAATAAGATTACCATTACGTAGTTAATAAAGATATTTTATGGAGCATTCCGTCTGATAATATTTAATTTTTGAAATACGTTACGTCGATACGTTATAACAAATTTGTTCCGTCAATGTAATCTTTTTCTGTACGATAGAATAATGACGATTTAATTAGATTATACTAAAATCAAATAATCAAGTTATTTGCAATGACATTTGCTTTTCTTTGAAACAGTATTTTCCATTAAATCATTCTAAAAAATTTTTTAATAATTATATTAGTTTACAGAGATATCTTTTTTCTTATTATTTTGAATCAAACAAGATGTCTTCCATAGATTTTTGGATGCTGAAAACGATGCCGCAGACAAGTTTCCAAAATAATTGAAGTTTAATATACAAAAAAATGGCTTTTTGCGATTTGAAGATTTTTTTTATAAGGGAAATTAACGATATCTTAGAATTCTGAATCAGAAGTTTATAAAAATCTTTAAATATCGCAGAGAAAAGCTATTTTTTACTATATTAAATCTCAATTATTTTGGAAACATTGTTTTCAATACCCAAAAATCTGAAAGAAACATCTCGTTCAAAATAATTTTTTAAAAATAATACAATTTTCTTTAAAATAATACAATTACACTAGTATTTTAAAATAATACAATTAGATTAGTAAAGAAATCCCTGTACACACGACACATCTGACGAATCGTCCTTTCAATTATTCTGACACGAAAAACAAGCGAAATATTTCTACCTCGCAAATATTCGTGTCTTCGCTTCTCGTCAATCGTTTAGCGTCGACGCCTCGCAAATCCGATGCGATCGTAAAGAATCGGCTTTTTCGCCCCGGCGTTGGATCGCTGCTGCAGAAATGTTTACTCACCCAACCCCTGTTAAATTGCGTCACCGAATCAACTTAGCCGTGAAGCGCCGCAGTTGGCGACCGCCGTAAAGCAGTTTAGTGCTTTCGGGTCGCGTACAACGAATAATTTACAGGCACGCGAAGAAAAACGGCGGTATTCCGGCGGTATATCGGGTGTCCCGCGCGTCGCTCACGTTTAATCCCGCGATCGTCGAAATTCGCGGACGGGCGAGAGATATCGGCGGGGGAAAAAAATCGCGCGACAATTTCCCCCCTGTCGGAGATAACGCGATTGTGAGCCCAATGAAAACCGAGTCCCCTTTGTCCGCAGCTGTTTTAAGCGTTATCTTTCACGGCTCGCTAGACCGCCTGGAAAAGTTTCGTCAATCGCGAACGCGTATTTATGGACGCGGATACGCTTGACCCCTGCGAGCAATTATGCGAACGTCGGTTATCGGCGTCGTCGATCTCGCCATTTAATGACGGTCATATCAAACATACTCGGTACTTGCTGCCTGGTACACGGATAATGTTAACTTGGCGCTGGATATATCGAGTGTCGGCTCGGAGTGAGGATGTAGTTATCGATAATGCGCAAACGTAAAAAGATGAGCCCGTTGATATCTGTTAATTATATTCCGCTCGTTTAAATCAGCCCGATCCGGGAGAAATATGTAGAGAGTGTACCGGGGGGGGGATACGGAATTGCTGCCCGCGGAATTGCCATCGATTTATCTTCGACAAGAATTTAATGGGACGCCATCGTTCTGACAACTCCTAACTTTTCTTTAATACACTGTAACACTTATTGCGGCGTCTCGAATACTTGAGATTAGAGAGAGTGATCCTTCCGGTAACCGCGCTATCTTTTTATATAAAAAAAAAAAAAGGAAATAATCGTACATTTATAATTTTAATTTTTATTCATATTTATAATTTGCATTTATCATGCTCGTATCAAATCCAAGAATCGAACTTTCTCGTCTAGCGCTCAATCTGAGCTACATTCACAAAGTAGAGTAACACGTTCCTGTTAAATCGAACGTCGCGCGTTATTTCTCGATTCCTCGGAAACGGTCACGAATTTTCGATCACGAATTTTCGGAAAGGTCGGAAAATCGGATGCCGAGGTCAAAGGCGGCGATCGGCCGGTCATTTTCTCTAGTTGGCTGGAGGCGGCTGGACGGGGCGTGCGCGTTCAGAAGCTTCTCTCATTATCCAAAAGGCAAACTTCTTCCTGTTGATAAGAACGATAAACGAAACGATAAGGAAACTTCGTCTCGGAGCGGCAATCTCGCCCCAAAGAGATAAGAATGGTGCACGATTTTACGAAGCCTCCACCCCGCACCATTTCCAGCCGTCTCGTTAATCGTCTTCGCGAGGAGACAAACGAAGAGAAGAGGGGGAACAAAGTAAAGATGGTCTTAAGTCGTGAGGTGAAAAAAAGACTGGCCGATAACCGTTGAGACGGACGGAGCGCCATTTATTGCGTCGTCCGTTCTCGCGGAAAATTCTCGTTGCAGCGCATAATCGGAGAAAGAAACAATATGCGAGATTCTTCATCTTCCTCACCCCAAATAGAAAAATTCCCTCGTCGAAATAGATTTCTCCTTTATAAATTTTTTATTCGTTTCGTTTATTCGTCGAGCGTTAAAATTTCATTCAAGTCTGTCCAATAACAAAAAACGCTCTAATAGTTGTTCTTATTATCGTCATCGAAATTGAATAATTACTTAATTATCCACGGCATATCAGGTTACCCAAATAGGAAACGTCACGTGCACGTCACGCTACTCGATATCGATCTGCAAATCAGCTTAAACGCATCGCGCAAATCGTTGCGGTAAGCCGACACCAACGAGGCGTGTGATATTCGGACCTCCGTTCCGCTCGGGCTTACTCGAAGTCGTCCGATCTGACGAGTTAGTAATAGCGCAGCGCTTATTTATTTGTCGCCCGGCTATTACGGCGCGCGGAAGAGCGTCGTGATCTGTCTCACCGTGAAATTACTAAACACAACGTCGGGAGGAGAAGCGAGGAGAAGCCCCAGAGAGGGCCCCGGCTCTCTCTCTTTCTGCCCGTCGCCTTTATCGCGGCGCGGCAATTTTTTCCGCGACACGCCTCGTTTGGTCCACACGCTCGGAGCACACGCTTCGCCAGACGCGTCGGCCGACGCGTCGGTGCGCGCGACCGGCGTGCGATGCGCGCCGCGTCGCCGCCACGCTGCGCCGCGCCGCGCCGCGCGCGCGTTTCATGGTACTTGGGTGCTCACGCCGTCGGCGAGCCGAGGAGTCGTATCGCGTGAAATCTCGTCTCTCGATCTGCAATCAGCGTGCGTAACGCGCGACGACGACGACGTTACGTACGTACGTAACTCGGAACATGCTCTTACACGGGAACATAATTCTCCCGTGCGAGACGGCCGTATTACAGTGATCGCGCCGGCACAGTCCGTGTAAAAGTGGAAGATAAGAGGGACTTCTCCTCTTACGTTTTCCTTCTCTTCTTGTACGTGGCATCTGGACTGAGCTGTCACGGGCTGCGGCAGTGGCCGGTGCCGGATGGTTTTACGTGCGTGAGTCCTAGCAGACTCTTATTAATTTACTTAAATGGATCTCGTCGTCGTCGTCTAAACTTGAACGTGACCCTTGTATATATAAAGTGGTTTTAAAATAACTAGAAATTTATCAGAGACATAACGAGTACCGTAAAAAATATCACCCATCTGTAAGAGCACTTGACTCCTCGCGAAGCAAACGACTGGCTGACTCTTAGGACTCTTAGGAATGCAAATTTTTAGAAATTATTAAAGGAGAAAAAAAAGTGTATGTTTTATTAGTTAGTTAGTTCAAGTTTTTAAACTAATTAGCTTTTTGAAAAATAAATCAGGTCTTTTTTTGCAAGTAATATTTCAAAAATATTTCAATATTTCAAAATTCAAACCTTGAAGGAAAGATATTCGCATAACTTAAATAAATTGTATATATACTTGAATATTAATGTCTCCTTCTCATAACATTTATGGCTAAATTATTATATTCATTTAGGGTTTATTTTTCTTAAAATTTTAATATAAAAGCGAATAGCATCGTTCATCTTGACAGTGTAATAATATTCATTCTCGTTGACAAAGGTTCGAAAATTAATATTCCTTAACATAACCCCGACAATTTCTTTACATTTTGAATTCCGCAGGGATGATTGATCCGCACAGTCATCTGGGCTTAGCAAAACTCATCACACTGTGGACACTTCTACATATTTACACATCACATGCATGCATATACACACTTTTGCGGATGCTCAGCAGAATAACTGAGAAAAAGTACCAGTGAAAAAACCTAATCTAAAGAAAGAAGAATAATTGAAGGCTAAACATATATATTTATTCAAAAAAAGTCATTCTTAAAAAATTATCTAACATAAGATATCGCGCGGTCAAATAAGATCCCATATTATTTTTTATTAATATTATTATTATTATTATTTTTATATTATTTTAGAAATATATCCATAAGAAATCGTTTGATCGCAGGAAACGCGCAAGCATGAATGAATGTAAAAGATCCATTGAGTGAGTGATCAATGAACGATTAATATATCAATTTTATCAAAGTTTTATTTGCGATGTCAACGTCAACCGAACGAGTTTTCTCAGTTTGATACCCCAGGAACGGCCGTCGATACGGAAACGCGAAAAAATGGCGCGCGCGCGCGCGCGCGAGAGAGAGAGAGAGAGAGAGAGAGAGAGAGAGAGAGAGAGAGAGAGAGAGAGAGAGAGAGAGAGAGAGCGAGTGCGGTTGCGGTAAGACGCTTTTCCATCTCTCGAGTTCCACGGATCGCACCAGCATCCAACGTCAAGGGCATTAGCTAGAGTGAACTCGACGGAGCAGCGGATGCTGGCGATTATTACTCCTTGCAGATCGACTGCAGGGAACTGCACGTAATCGCGACAGGTCGTCCTTGGCTCTCTTCGTGCGGCTCGCTTTTTTTCGAGATTCTCCGGTAAATGGCGCCTGTGCAGTTTGCGTACGCAACACGTACAGTTTCCAGTCCCGTCGAAGGTCCCATCTGCCGATGATTTATCACACGGAACGCGACGCGGGCATACTCATCTATCGAAATATCTATCGAACGGGCCTGTACGTGAAATTTGCAAATTTCATTGGCGGATATCCAATTGCCTCGCAATCCTTCTTTCTCTCGCGTCTCGATAATCATCAATCGCGAGTTTAATAGAACTCGATAAGAAATACATTTTTGGTCATAACCGATCTCAATTATATTTATATATAAAACATAATACATACACACATACACCTGACATCTGCCTTTATACACAACAATTGAAAATTAGAGAGAAAGGACGTGATATGAAAAAGCTCGAAAAAATTATTACTTTTAAATAATATCAATTTACATCACGAAATTTCACATGGAAACATGTTTTTTCGTATTTCGCTTTATATAATTAATATCATAAATGGTATTTGTACAATATTACAGCATTACTCATTCTTTGGGCAACTTGATCCTTACAGGTCTTTCGATTTATTTTCATGCTTTGAATTGACACAGGGTATCGTTGTTTCTGTATTATTTATATCATACATATTGAAAATTCACTCAAACGTCCATATGGGTTCTCCAGCTGGGGGCTTGCGGTAACAATTAAAAAGCGGTAAAGAGCAACACGCAAAACAATAGTCTGCGGTAGAGATCGTTTCGTCTCGGGGAGGTTATTTAAAAGCGCGTTAAAAATGTTTGACGCGATATCCGGCGACACGATACGCTTAAAACGCCGCCCGCCGAGCCGAGGCTACACCATCTGTTTTGCCGACAAAATGGCTCGTAACGCGAACCATGTCCGCGCACAAAGCAGTTTGTATCGTTTCGCCCGTGCGCGGCTGGTAATAGCTAGTGGATTAATTTTGGGGAGACTCGAGCGAGCGTGAAACAAATTTGCGACGTAGCGGCGTAACGCGGGGGCGGCGGGTTTATTCGGGCGTGGGTGATTTTCGAGGGGGTGGAGGAGGAGAGAGAGGAAAAAAAAAGGAGCAGATCGATTCCTCTATGCCGCGCGCGATATCTATGTAAAAGCCTGGCCCCGCCACCGTTTGTCCGCTCGCGAAATTTCAGTCGTGGAAATCAATCGCGTCGAGCACGGCCGTATGATTACGCGGCCGTGCTTCGTGTTCCTCGTTACGTTACCTGCAAATGCGGAATGATAAAGGTAAATGGGCGGACGCAAAATTCGTTTAGAATCTCGGACTGGTATTCACGACAACAGCTATATTAATAATCCGTTAATGAACAATACGTGTACTGAGATTAAAAGAAGAAAAAAAATATATATAACGTTTTAATGATGAAATTTTAGCAAAGTATTGAGATAAATGAATATTGTAATGAAACGTGAAAAAAATAATGCTAGAGGAGGAGGCAAAAATGTAAAATACAAATAAAAAAATTTGAAAGTAAAGGGGTGTAAATTTTGTGAACACATATCAAATTACCGTGTTAAAATGTGGCAGAGAATTACGTTAAATCTTCATTGGAAAATTTCTCAGTTTAATGAAAGTCATTTAGAGCGTAAACTTTCTAATATGTCTTGTGATAGAAGGTAGTGAAAAATAATTGTAAGAATATAGGAAAACCGCTCGCCAAACGGCTCGTACGGGCGTAATCGGGACGGGAATTGTAAAACGCCAACGAATCATAGCCGAAAGACACGGAACTTGGGGAACTGTAAATGAAACCCCGCGGAATCGCGAAGTTCGGATCAGTTCGTTTCGTCCGGGAAGTCAATAGAAGAAAAAGGAGGGCGGAATAAATGGTGGAGGTAAGAGGGTACTGGGAGTGATTGGCCAAAGAGTCGAATAAGTACGAGAGTAGGAACAGAAAGGAGAAAAAGAGAGAGAAAGAGATGCGGAGGGACGCGAGCGAGCGAGAACGCTTCAGAGGAGGAAGAAAAGATTCGGAAGCCGAGCGGATGCGCTTCATTACGTCATAGATTGTTGTAGGAAAGCAGGTCGAAGCGAGATATCGTCGTCATGAAGGGGAGTTTCACGCTCGCGGACGAGGGATTGCAGAACAAACTTGTTGTGAGCACAAATACTCCGACAAATTGGGTCGAACGACGAAGAAATAGAGAAAGATTCGGAAATAATTAAATCTTGTTGACGGAAACGACACTGAATGAATTTTCGATATATCGCGATATATAAACGATGAAAAACAATACTCTATGCCAATTTGAGGTTTGAGAGGATTCATAAGGATCGACTTACTCAAAATATGTAATAATACAATATTCTAAATATTTCATAATCATATCATTTATAATGTTATATATTAATATTAATATTAGTCGTATTTCAATATTTTGAAAACAAAACTATTATTGTTTAAAAAGGTGCAAAAAATGTATATTAAATTACTAAAATAAATTAGGAATTCATTATATAATATCAAATAACTAATGTAGGTCTTTCCTCCTCTTCTGTCTGTTGAAAGGTCTTTTACGCATTAAGAAAAATGAAGGATTTTATTTTTTTTTAATCATAACCGTAATTCTAGTACATAAATAGATGTAATAAGTCAAGTATCCAGTGTAGTTTTCTCTTGTGTGGTTTTCACGTATCATTGCCTCAAGCCGCTTACATATTGAGGTACTTGCGGCTTTCAGACCGCATAATGAGACGAATGCTTTTGGTTGCAAGGTATCGATAATACTGGATGATTCAAAGGAGAAAACTTGAAATAATAAAATGTGAATTCGAGAAATTTAAAATCGTCCTTGCTACTAACTATATTTATTAGTTTAAATATTAAACTATCTTTTTTAATATTTAATATTTAACTATCTTTATTACTTTTTTTTTATTTTTGCTAAGAAAAGGTTTAAAATTACCGGGATTTCCTTTCATTGCAAGTCTTCCCTAAATCGCGACATATAATCCCGTTTTTTTCAAGTAAGCGTACTTTGCGAGATCGATATGAGGGGATTTCTTCCTCGCGTGATAGGATCTCTTCTCCAACTATTAACGCAAACGGGGACAATGTCCGTAAATTTCTGAACTAATTTCCGCGCCGAAAGAATGAAAAAACTCACGAGTGGGAAAAAAGATCTGCGAAGGGGATAAGGGGGATCTTCGTGAAAGAGTTCCAATGCGAAAGTTGGTGATGGCGCGTGACGATATATTGAAAATTGCAAGGCGGAAACACGAAGTGCAAAATGTACCAAGAGATTGGGGTTAGTCGTAAACGTACAGAGGGGTAGACAAGAAGACGAGGAACGAGGCGAAAAACGAAGAGGGTAGAGAGAAAGAAGAGGAAAAACGGAAGGGAAAGGAGGAAAAACTAACGGCGCAACGAATGAACGAATGGAGAAACGAAGGAACGGAGGGAAGAGGGGTGAGAAGGGGTGAGAAAACGCATACCGTCGCGCGCAACTATTCCTCCAAAGTCATGATTAACCCCTCGTCTCTCGCAAGCCACGGGAGCTTCGCCGTCCGATCTCTCCCATTCCTCCGACTGTCGATCGTCTTTCCCGACCCTTCCTGCAAACCTACAGACCATGTCCGAGACTTTCCGAAGCATCCCCCTTCCCTCCCTCGGGGGGGAAGCCACATCGAAGAGCGAGAAAAGGACGACGAACGGCGGGAGCGGAGGTGGAGTCGACTACGGAGTAATAAAGAATACCCTTTAACCCAGGCGGCTGTCATTAACGCGTGAAATTAAAAGTTCCAGCTCGTTCGAATGTTCGAGAAGCCGGGTGAGAGTTAGGTAGGTGAGAGAGGAGTCCGTTTTCGCGGACTTACTGCACTTCCGATAAAAATCGAGACGGGGAGGCGAAACTATAATTGGCATGCTCGCGCCGCCCGACCGCGCCGCTCTCTCTCGGATATCTTTCCTTTTGTTCTCGCAGTTAGAAGTCGCGCGATTGAGTTAAGTAATGCTCTGAGGAACTTGAGTGACTCGTGAAGATTTATGGAAAGCCTCGCTCTGCCAGGAATTGCTACGCGGGATTCTCAATAATTATCAGCATCTTATTAATAACTGCGGCATTTCAATTATACTTTTTTTTCTTAGATAGATTTTTATTAACTTACCGGTCTCGGCGACGTCCGCTTTTAACTTACTCTTTCTTATTTTTTTCTATCGCTCTCTCCGTACCGCATCGGTTCTCTTGAACTTAAATCAATTGCGAGAATCCAATTTATCTCTTTATTTTTCATCCGATATATATATATATATATATAAAAGGCGCAAAGCAAAACGAGTTTCGCTCGCGAAAGAATAAGAGAAGTTTTTACTGAATCTTATTAGACAGTCGGAGCGATTACGATACATCTCGCGGCTACGCGAATTATAAATCATGCCGATTACTTCAATTTAGCACGCGTATTTAAATTCCAGGCATTTTCTTTTCGTTCTTCCGTGCGCACGCGCGCAGGGAAAGACTTGGCGTTACGTACGTCTGATGCCTTTGCCATAATTCCGCCGCAGTTATTTATCGCTCGGTTTAATGCCCCCAGGGGAAATAAAGGGAAAAATATTAAATGCATCGAGCGCTATCAATCATACGTCGATCGCAGCATCAATCTGCGAGACCGTTAGGCGGAGCGTGTGCGTGCTAATAACGGTGCACGCTTCTCATACACAGACGATCTCTGCTGCGTGCTGCTGCTGCTGCTGCTGCTGCAAATCTGAAAAATCCTAATCCTCCAGGTAACCGGTGTAACCACCGATGAGCGATTACTATTAACAGCCGCAACCGATCATCCCATCCCCGCCGCCAGATAATTTCAACCGGATCGATGTCGCATCGCATCGAGTCAGGCTAATTGGCGCATCGCATATTTTACTCCTGGAATTTTGTAATGAATTAGATGGAACAGGTGTCGCGTTTATTGGAGATTATAGCCGCGACTTTGCGTACAACGATGTTCGCTCGATGTTTGTTATATATTCATTATCACCTTAAACCGCCATTTCCCGTGTAAAACGCGAAAAAAATAAAAATGCAAATAGACGTGCGGCATTTAAAAGTTAAATATCTTTATGAGTTCTATTATTAAATTAACATCGCACGAAGGATCGGCGCATATCGCGCTGAATTTCCCGTCTGAAAAAAACAGCGCGGCGCAACAACGCGGCGTGTTTTTGCAAATTTCGCGTGTCACTGTGAATATAATAGTTATGGTAAATTTGTTGAAACTTTCTCTGTATTTATAAAATCTTTTTATTGGAAAGTACAAATATACAGTACATATCTGTGTTTATTCACCGAGCTAACAGCTATTTGTGGATGTTCTTTCGAGACGCTAAAATCACTTTTGCGAGAAGTAAATTTTGCACACGCCCACGTGTGCATATCGATCGAACCAACAATCATTTATGCGTTCCATTTGATAGAAAAAATTCCGTTAAGTATTTATAACATTATTTAATTTTAACATTTTATATTTTTACTTTTATTTATTTTTTTATAAATAAAAATATAAAAAAATATATTTTATATTTTTTATTTATTTTTACATTAACAAATTATTTATAATTAATAATTATTATCCGTATTAGGAAATGCTACTTGATATTCATCAATGAAAATAATAAAAGCTACAAATAACTTCAGGGTGTCGACAAAAGATTTGATGCGCTGTTATCGTCGACGTCATGAGTGTAGTGAATAATGCGGTAACATTTCGTCCCTTACGATCTCTCATCTAGGACTTACCGAGGGTCAGCACACCTCGGGATACAGTGGCTGTCAGTGACAGACGAACCCTCGGTCCGTATCTCTCAGGAAGGTTAATCGAATCAATATTGGCATGAGGACGCGGGACTCGGAGAAAGGTTCATCGATGAATAGTTTCCGCTGGATAATAAACTGCTTTCGTGCATTTTATTCTTTTTCTTCATCCGTCCTGAGTGTACAATAGTTTTAGAGTAAAGAGGATGTGCTCGGATCACTTTAGGAAATTTGACGTACACGCTTGCACGCACTCGTGTGGTAATCTCTTGGTTTGATCAAATCTGTGTGTGTGTGTGTGTGTGTGTGTGTGTGTGTGTGTGTGTGTGTATGTGATTAATTATATTAAATGAGGCGCTGAGGTAAATTTGAGAAGTCAATGTCTCAGTGACGCGATAATTGTATATAATTACGATTATTATAAATTAAGTAATCGTAATAATTCGAGCCTGTAATAAGAGTACAATAAGTTCGTAATTTTTGCGCAGACGGAATAGATTTTTTTTAACAATGTCGTTATAATATACATTAAATAAACGTGTCGTTAGCTGTTGTAACGTTTTTGTAACGTTACAGCCTCATCATACCCGCGTAATTAGCTAGATTGACTGCTTTGCTTTTTATTAATTTAGGTCTCCATTGCGAACAGCCAATATGGAATATAATACATGGGGAGTGAAGTATGTTCCCGAGGCTCGTGAAACCGGCATTTGCATGATAATGATCCGCGGAAATGGTATTAGCATTTACCGGAAGTAGGAGTTTACAGAAGATAATATGGAAATTTAAACCGAAATTTTGTGCAATTTCCTTGGCGGTAAATCAATCTGGCCAAATATAAAAACTAATTTTACAAAAGCCAAGAGATTAAAAATGTAAAAAAATGCTCTAATTATTCTCATTTACTCTTAATTATTTTTATGCGTCGTGCTGAGGTCTCTAATGAGGCAATTATCCGTGTTCGTACTTGTCCGTACAAATGCACAATGCGAGAATAAAATATTAATGTACAAGAATGTCATACAACTCCGTGACGACTGACGAAGCGAGACGAAATTTTACGATCGCCATTTTAACATTGATCCATATGGATAAGATATTCGAGAATAATAACTCAACTACCGAGTAATAACCGACGGGCAAATATTGTCGCGAATGCGTTAATATCGGCTTGTTCGTAGCTTTCGTGTGTGTAAAAAAAAAACGACGCGCGCGCGCGTGTGTGTGTGTGTGTGTGTGTGTGTGTGTGTGTGCACGCCTTTTTAATCCATGCATGCCCTTATGCCCTAGGATTTTTGTCCGGTCTCGCAGGCATCCATAAACTACACCATATGCGGAAAAAGTGGGTCGGTCATGCACACGAAGAGAGGATGGAGCACGGGGGAGAGTTAAAATGGCACCGCCGATAATAACCTGTCCGCGACGCGAATGGGGTGTGTCCGGCTGATTTATATCGGAGTACATAATTCGCCTCCGGTTTTATGTCGACGACCGCCCGTCCGTCCGTCCGGCCGGACGGTGTGACGGACAAATGACTATGGCGGCAAAATGCCGCCACGCAGCGAAATACGCGCGTGGATCGGGCATACGGAATGGTCGTGGAGTATGCGATTTCGATCTTATTGATGAACGTGCGCGTTGGCGGCGTCCCGGATTTGATCGTCTCGATATCTATTCGAGTCGCGATCATCCATTTTCTTCGCAAGAAGGAGGAGGAGGAGGAGGAGGAGGAGGGAGGAGAAGGAGGAGGAGGAGATACGTCTCTTCTCCTACGGCTCTCCGTGACTCGATTCGCTCGTAGGAAATCTCTCCGCAACGGAAATAGTAGTTTTCCTGTCGGTCGCGACGAAGTCCTTCGATTAATGGTGAATGGCGATATTTTTTCAAACTTTTACCTGGGAAATCTAATATTTTTATTGTAGACGCAAACATCATTTTTCTCTCGAAATTATACATTATTCGAAATATATTAAAAATATCCGTAGCGTGTAATTCCCGGATTTATTTATTATAGAACGTCGAGAAATTTTTCTCTGAAATTTCTGAAAAGGGAAAAAATTATCTTAGCCACTCTTTCAATTCTCTCGCATTTGATACAAAAGCGTAGCAACGTAATTCTCTTCGGGTCGCCGAAAAATAACTCGATTCTCTCCCTCCCCTGTGTTTGGATTTGCATGCGTCGTGTACAAAGCGAGGGAAAGCTCCCGGAAAAAAAAGCGTATCCCGTGGCTCTTTTCCATCGAAAAACGAGATAACGATGGTTGCGAGAAACCGTCATTCCCCGGACAAATATATTACAATGCGGCGGGCGCCGTGATCTATGGGTTCGTTTTTCTATTATAAATATCGGGGATGCGCGTCCGTGATATAAAGACAGGATGAAATATCCCGCCTGCCAGACGTGCAGTCGGTCTACAAACCATTCGCAAACGTTCGCAAATGTTATATATCGAATGCTAATTAGATCGCGCCCTCTCAAGAGGCAGTAATCTGAGTAATCTAGATATCTTCTCGTTCATTAATTAAAGGTTTCTTTTTTGTCTGTTTCTCCGCGTCTTCACTTTAACGCCTTTTGCATCTCTGCATCGTTATTCGAAAGTACTCGCGAGAATAAACAATTAATAATTGTATCACCTGCCATGCGTTCCATATCCACCACGTGTTTGTCTACTCTTCGAGTGATTCGCGGTCGGCACGGCGAACACGTATGCAATTACAAACGCGCGTGTCGTCCATATTTTTCAAATATTCGATTTCGATTGTAACACGACAATGCTACTTTCACTCCGGCGTGCTTTTTGTGCAGCTCCAAAAAGCCGTATCGTCCGATTGACCTGGCCGGGCCGGACCAGGCCGAACCGAGTCGCAGCGCACCAGGGGGAGGGGGGGGGGTCCGTCGACCGATTGCGGAAACGTGAACAATTTTTTTTCCCTTTTATTGATGGGGTGGAGTGATGCACACCCCGCGCAGGAGAACGGCGGGGTCGGCGTATCGAGTTACGCCGTTTAACGGGCATCGATTCGCGCGAGCGCGAAGTCGCGCGCTTCGAAAAGCGCACGGCCGATCGTTTCGCCCGACTACATTAGGGAATCCCTTTGATCGCACCGTGGATAGCCATGGATAGCCCAAGCCGAGGGACGTCACGTACGTAACGCGTTTGTGATATCAAATCGTGACTTCGCATCGAAATCGTCGCCGCGACGCGTCAGCGGGGCGCGACACGCTCAACTTTCCGCGGGATGATGCACCCCCCTCCCCCGTGCGCGCACCGATTGCGGGTGCATCATTTTAACAGAGAGCCCCCGCGATTTTAACGAAGTAAAGTGGGGATTTATTTCAGATTCGTGTGGACGTCTGCGTTCTCTCTCCCGGAAAAGTGTACTTAAAAACTCGCGATTAGCGATGCAAATAAGGGTATGCAAAGAAGATTGTGGGTAATCGCGTATGATTAAGCTTGGTCGCCGCTGCGAATAACCCCGAGAAGAATAGTACGTCCTACCACGTTACGAAGACGCGCTGCAATTTTGTTAAATTTAAAAAAAAAATCTCCTAAATTAATAGAAATTGTGAAACTAATTTTTCTAGTTTTTATATTTTAAGTGGAACGCGAACTCCCTTCGAGCAATAGAAACATCATTTTCTTGTAATAATAGCATGTGAATATTTTGTTTTAAATCAAGATATCTCCAGATTATTAACAGAGTTACTTTAAAATCAAATTAATACTGTCAAATATCTCGTAATGACTGATAACATTTTAATATATTTAGTCTTAAATTAAGAAAAATCAAATTAATTCAATCAAGTTTCGTTGAATTTTAATCCGCGAGATCTCCCAATCGTAAATCGCTTATAAAATTACGATAAACGAAGGTACACGAAATGACCTGTCCATCCCCGCGCGCAACAAACTAATCGTAATGTTAAAACTGCAAGTGGCATCGAAACAATTCCACTCTTACCGCTTCCGTCACCGCGTATCGCGTAAACAATACCGCCCGCGAATGGAGGTCACCGCATTGCGAGCGCATGGAATTCCTGACGTCACCCCGCGATGCATCCCAGCTATTCCTGCAGCGGTCTATGTGGACACGTGTATAGGCCGTAGGTTAAACTCGTCGAACGTCTCAGAGGAGGTGAGGAGTTGCGAGACGGTTAGAAAATATTCATCAAGCGCGGGGGAGGGGAGGGGGAGAAGCGCATCGGTCGGGGGAATCGAGGGTGCATTTTGAGGGGAACGATCGTCGTCCTCGATATAACATGAGAGCCCTCATTCCACTCGGGGAGGTCGTTAGTCTATATCCCCACGAAAATAACCGGCGCAAGAAATTATCATCGGCGACGGAACTACTACCTCATCTCTACTTGAAATATTAATCCCGCGACGGAAAGTAGAACGCGCGCGGCATCGACGTAAAGCTCGTCAAAGCTGCACAAAGCGGCGTCTTATGGATATCCGACGATATTATCCATTTCCGTCGTTATCAACGGCAACACGCATTTCTCTTCGACGTTCTCCCTCATGGAAAAAAAATCTCCGATTAATATTGATAAGAGTTGTATGGATCGTCGCATGTGTCGCGTCGCGACTTTCCATTTTAAAAGGGATTCTTACGAATTATTCCGATTCGCTCGCGAGATATTTACGATTTTCATTTTCACGATACAGCAAATTTGTAGAAAATTGAGGAATCAAGTAGTGTAATGTTAAAGCGTGTGATTTTAAAGGCAGATGTGACGTTGCAAAAGCAGCTCACGACACTGGATTTCATATTTAGGAGAAATTGCGTTGGATTACATGAGAAAAAAGAACACATAAATGGATAGTATAAAATGAGTATATAAAATTTTTTAACATTTGGGATACAAAGGTAAAAACATGTTTGTAATTTTTAAGTATTTCCATTTTTAAATTTTCTACATTTGTAATTAAAATAGAAATAGAAATAAAAAAATGATTTCTTGTTCTGAGTAACGTAAAAAATGTTATATTTTTAAAAAATATTATGTTTTCAAAAATAGTATTGCATATTTTTATTTGTATTATATACATTTTGTCTATTCTAAAATTACATAACAATTTTTTATATAAAAATATTTCATTTATAGCGTTTGATATTTCATTCTTCCCTCGATATATTCCGTAAAATTTGATTTGGTCACTGCTTAGTTACGTGCAAAGCATCATACAAACCCATGCATCTACAATGCATAAGGAAACACTTTATATTAATTTATATAATTTATTATTAAATAATTTAGCTTCTACGGTTATTAGTTTGTACAATAAAGGGCAAACGTGAATAAGTAATATTAGATATTATAGATATTAATTAATAAATTCGCTTGCGTAATTAATGTCTCGCATGGAAACGACGAATGATCCTCGTATTGCCTAATAGCATTCGCATTAAATAAAATCGATTTGTATTTCGCAATATGCGAACAGCGATAATAATACGGTTTTAGAGAGAGTTTTCCGAGGCTACTTCATCGCTCTTTGAAAGTCACCGAAATATCCCTCCATACACATTTTCGCAATTTAACGTTCGTGGTGCTTAATATTATTCGTCGAAAACCCAAGTAGTAATTACTACAAAAATGTTGTTTTACTCGTTTGTTGCCAGCGATATTGCAAAAACCCGAATCGTAGCGCGCGTGTCCATGTATAAACATATAAACGAAATTGGGGTAGGCGGGGAGGGGGGAAATGCGTAGAGGGAAAATGCACAGGTGAATATGCATTTTCGTTTAAATGCCATTTTGCTGCGGATATATATTTTCGGCAGCAATTGTGCTCGCGGAACCGAAAAGTTAACTTTATCAACGCAAATCGAGATATTCAGCATGTAAAAAAAAAGGATATTGCCAAATCACATTTGTAAAGTTATGTCGTTACAAATGGGCACAGAAAACATTTGTCGATAACCGTCACTCCAATTGTATAATTCATACATATGTATTTACATCGTTAGCAGAAGCTGGAAAACGACAAATATGGGCGATGACAAGTGAATTAAACGTAACAAATATAAATAAACAATTTGCACAGAAAGTGGCACATTGCGTAACAGTTAACTTGTTAGTAGTCACTTTTTTCTTCTTTGTAACGACGATGTTACACGATGTTTAAATTCTTCTAGGACACGAATGAAAAACAGAAAGCGTTGTATTAATATTAAATGTTATTATTTAACAGCCTACGTAATTTTTTGATATTTTTCCTTTTATTTTTTTTCTTTAAAATTCCAACGGTGAATACTTAATTAATTTTTTAAACTTGCACTCATGGTACACAGTCGCCTTATTACGATATCATAGTTTTCAAATATTTCGGAAAATGAATACTAGTTCTGTGAATAAAAGCATATTCAACAAGAAATGCGTTGGAATTACATTATGATTTAATCATCTTTTTGTTATGTTGCTCTGAACTGAACAAAATCAAAAATTTGTACGTCAATTTCGTTTCGAGAAGTGATATTGAAATAAATTAAACAAACGACACAACGAAACTACTCTAAAAATCAGCGGTTCAATTTCGCCATTTTGTTTTTCTAATTCGTCGCGAAATCATATCCCTATGTAAGCGTTCTTACATTACATATATTTCACGGCAGAACTGTTATTTGCTTTTTTTTTCTTTTTTTTTTCTTTTTTTTTTTTTTTTTAAAGCAAATAACAATTCTGCCGTGAAGCTCGATTGTTTCGTGCGTGATTTGATGAAAAAGCATTAGACATATAACGTTTCAACGAACAGGCAAATAGCTTACGGGAATGATGGACTGTGCTATCCTGACGCACATAAACCCCGGGTGCAGTTAGAACAGTCGGAGCCGTTCATTTGTCGTGCGTCTGCATCAAGTATCAGAACCGGCAGGCAGGGTTTCCACGTTCGGTGACGCGCGTTACAATTTGGCTTAATCCACCGGCCCAGTAAATCAACGGTGGCCCGACATCGCAGGTTTACGGACGTGCCTACGTGTCGACCTGATTCGCGTCTATCTAACGAAGCCTGCCGTACCGTGATCAGCGCAAGCTCTGTGACCCATCGCTAAGAATCATACACAGGGGAGAGAAAGAGAGAGAAAGAGAGGAGAGAGAGAGAGAGAGTGTGTGTGTGTGTGTGTGTATGGAGAGAGAGAGAGAGAGAGAGAGAGAGAGAGAGAGAGAGGGAGAGGGAGAGGAAGGGAGATGCAGGTAAAACTGCATCAAATCAGATAGGCTCGTCTGAGAAGAGGAATTTGAAAATTGATCCGAGTTATGCGAAAAGAGAAGATAAATGTTAGAAAAATTGTTTAAATTGCGTAATTCTTTTTATATCGTAAAATTGTTACGTAAATTGTTACGGACATTAAGTTCATGTATTTAATTAAATTACGTCTCTTTCGATATGGTACAATTTCAATTAATTCCGTTAGAACGCAGATAGAACATAGATATTTGTTTTCGTTATCATTCTGAAACTGTCATCCGATACATCAGATGTCATAAATCCCATTTAAAAACTCGTTCGATCAATTAATTCATAAGTATTTCCACATGTCCACGCAGAAATCATATGAATCATGCTATACTGATTTTACAGCGATGATTTGATTTGAAACAAGAAAGCCTTATATATTATACCTGAAAACCTATAGAATCGAATTCATTATTTGAATTAACAATAGCATAATTATAATAATCATATGTACTAATTAATATCGTTTATATAATAATCATACCATAACTTTTTTTTTCATCTTTGTATCATATACTTATATTCTGTTTATGTGAGTTAAATTTTTTCATATGACTCTATTACATTATTTTTTTCATATTAATTTCAACAGGTAAACATTATTTATATTTATCTAAAATATTTAATAATTTTATTCTTTTTCATAAAGATAAAGAGTTAGAAACTTGATACTAAAAAAGATAAGAGATTGAAAAATAACTCGCTAATTTGAAACTTGTCTTGATAGAAATAACTAGAAAATAATTTTAAATAATATTATTTATAAGCTCGCTTATTCCGAGGCTTTTATTTCCGGCCTATCTCGTAACTCCATGCACGTTAAATTCGATTTACTTTATATTAAAAGCACGCGACTGTGGGGGTTATTTAAAGGAACGCGAAACGACATGGTCGTGCGATTTCTATTCTTACAAGAGACATTCAGAGGTCAGCCGACCGGTGCACTCAGTGCAACCGGGAATATTGAGACCTTTTCTCTTCTCCATTCGAGAGAGTATTTTGGCCCTTTACGGGTAAGGGGTCGATCGTAGTCGAGGGCGATCCGGGATTCGAGGGCATACACCGACCGATGGCATGGCGAACCATCGGGCGTGAAACAAGTGCAGTGCACCGTCTGCGCGGTAACGTGTGTGCACAAGTGCAGCACGTAACACTGACACTCCGATACCGGTGCACCCTCGTCCCTCGTTTCCTCAAGACACCCTGGTGGTGGAGCTCCGTCTACAGGGCTGTAAATATTTATATCGGCGGAGCGTGAGAAAATTCTGAAGTGGTGGTATGCGTGTGTATGCGCGCGCGCGTGTATGTGTGTGTGTACGCGTGTCCTGTGTATGCGAGAACGTGTGGGTGAAAAGAAAGGGGAATGGCCGAGGGAACGATGGTGGAGAGCAGGAAGAAGTGGAAGTAGCGTGCGATACATCGTCTCACGCGCGCGTAAGGGTAGGAAAGCCGAGAAACGGACGACTTCGCCTTCACGGGGGTCTCGGACCTTGGCCTCCCCCGAGGACGATGAATGAGAGAAAAGGGCTCGGCGAAATTCGCGCTGCAATTTAGATTGCGAACGCACGGAAAAGCTGTGAGCGGGGGCAGTTGTCGCAGTTGCAAACGGCAAATGGCACGTTCGAAAATTGACGAGGGTCATTACCGCATCCTCTTCGTGAAGATTACACGGCGGTGCCTCGCGACCCGCCTCGTTTCAAACATTAACTCGCACACGTACGAGATGAGCACGGGCAACACGCAGCGGCCGAGCGCTCGATAAAAGTGGGAAAAACTCGAGCGGAAGCGCCGGATCATCGTAAGCGACCTTGTTACACAATAATAATCATGTGTGCTCGGCGAGAGAGAGAGAGCCGCATTTTCTCAAAACCGCAATTTTATCCTTTGAGACGGCATCATGTGATGCACAAGAACCGTGCGTAAGGAAAACGCATTTAAGTCTAACAATAAGTAAAGTAAGTCAATGATTATGATTGCACGAAGATAACAGTACGAAATATACGCGTCGCAAAGTATGGAAATCTCCGAAATTAATTTTTATGTAATATTTATTTAAAAAAAAAAAGAAAAAAAATAGAGAAAGAAATATACGTTTTATTCTCTCTCTCTCTTTTTTTTTTTTTTACGCTCTCTTTTGATTCCAGAGGTTATAAGCGTACTTTTCACAAATGACGTTTACATTACCAGAATTTTTTATTACGCTTTTTCTACGGAAAATAGTTGCAGAACTTTCTTTTCGTTACTTTTCGTACCTTTCATCGTGCCCAACTTTCGACTGACATAATTCGTAGGTCATTCTCCCAAAAGTCCGTGACTCGACAATTAGTTCCCGTCGACGCTGGCCGTGTTACTGATCGTAACGTCACGCTACGTTGCCGCGGGCAGTCGGATTTGGCCAGCCAGCATTGGACGACTCGCGACTTCGCCACGCAGGTTTTTTACAGGTGCGACAACTACGACGACGACGACGACGACGACGACGATGATGACGACAACGAAGCTCATTTGGCGATTCCTTTTGAAGGCGCGACCACTTCCGCTCCTCGGCTCGGCGGTCCCCTTAAGTATTCAGAGACAGGGATAGGGGCCCTCCCAAAGGAGGGGAGACCGAGTCGTGCCGAGAGGAGGGAAGGTGGAAACTCGGAAAGGTGGCGATGGCGCACCACGGTAAAAGATGCGTGTTCCGGTGCATGCCCTGTGTGGGACTCTCCCACGGGCCCGCGGGGCCCCTGAACCTGCTTTATATTATCCCGCCGTCGCCTTATAAGACGTCGCTCGCCCTCTTATCGTACCGCGAATATCTACCGGCGGGACCGGCGATAATAATTAGGAATTCGTGCTCCGGTAACTCCCCGCCGTGTCGAACTGTGTCGCTCGGCGGAAGACACTAACGACTAACGAATATTCGTCGCGATCGTTGATGACGGACCGCCGATCGTTAAGAAACCCGCGAGAGTTTCGTTAAATGTAGGTGAGTTTCGTGTTTCATTAATTCTCCGTGAGCGAGCTCGCAACGTGACGAATTATGTGTTTTTAAGAAAATTCCGAAATCAAAAATCTGATCTTGTAACACGTCATTCTTCACGTGAAGATAAGACAAGAATTTACCTCTCTTTCTCGAGATCACGCGTCATACACGTAATGCAATAATGCGAAGAAAAACCTGGCAATTTATTTTTGACCCCATAAAAATTACTCGTCATCCCATTGCCCGCAAACAGAATGACTCGCTCGATGCTTATCCGTCTGAAGGGGGGGACTTACGGCGGACTTTACACACAGGGACAGAGATTTATTAATTAGTCAGCAATTATGCGCACCCGGAAAATTCGATATACGATACGGGCCTTTTTATGCGGCACGCACGGCCGTGCGCGCTGTGCGCGCGAGAAACGCGACGTTTTTGCAGAATTATACATTTTGCAATTATGTGATGCGTCATGTATGAGCCCTGGCATCGATGCAATTTATCGCGAGGCGATGCGGAAAAGACAGCTTGTGAAACGCGGTGTGAATCAAGGCGGAATAGAGAGCGCGGGTATGGAATATGTGAAACGCGTTACAAGCAAACTGGAAGTAGCTCTGATATCTTTCGTGATCACCCCGTGTAATTTAACAAGACAATTTTCGGAACGGCATCATTATTTTTACACGCGAACAATTATCTCTCTCTCTCTCTCTCTCTCTCTCTCTCTCTCTCTCTCTCTCTCTCTCTCTCTCTCTCTCTCTCAGCGACTGAAAGTGTTCAGTTCACCCAGCAAATAAACTCTTTATGAGTGTGATACATGCATATGATAATTTTGATATGATAATTTTATTCTATTAAAAGTCTCGCAACATACATACGTACATTGAAAATGTTAAATAAATAGTTAACCAAATGAATATTTTTAAAGGTTTTAAACTCTTTGATGGAAAATAAAGGAAAACATGTTTACACCATGTTAACACCATGAGAGGTATTATAATTAATTGCAAATAGAATTGCGTACATAGTAATTTCATTATACTAATTTGGAAATACAGAAAATTACATTATACTAATTTGGAAATACAGAAAATTACATTATACTCGAAATATTTATACTCGAAAATCAACTAGCTACCATCGAAATTTCATAAATGCCACGCTATTTGGCACGCAAGAATTTTTTGTAAAATAATTTTCCCTTTTTCAAATAATAATTTATATTACTTACAAATTATCCTCGCAAAATTATAAAGGAGAGTATTAAAGTCTCTAACTAAATCTCATAAAATCTGAAAAAAAAAAAATCAATTAGATAATTGTCATTTTTATCGCTGTCATAATATTAAAACATTATACACGCCGTATAGATTGTTCAATATCGGATGCTGAATGTAAATGATAAAAAAATTGTAATATCTTTCTCGGCAATTAGAAGTTGACAGTAAAGGGGTCAATCGTATCAAGGGTCGCTATGCACACATAACTACCGGTCGACAGTGTGTGTACGGTGCATCTCTCGTTCCACGGCCGTTATTCGGCCGGCCGGCGGGACAGGAGTAAACAAACGCTCGCAATAAATGAATGAATAAATTTGCAATATAAATTTCACGCCGGAACCGCGCCGGCTGGCCGTGCAGGTAGATGGAAGTGCGAGAAAGACGGACCAGGAGTAACGGAAAAAAAGAGGAAAGAAGAGTTATGCGGGGGGGGGGGGGAAGAGACGGGGGAGGAGGGGATCCGCGCCGCACCACCGATGGAATAATTTATCGGCGAGCGTGTCCAGAAACTCGGGAACGTTTGTGCATGATTTATTCGCGTATTCGATGTAACACCGGCGGGACACGAGAAAGCAGAGGAGGTAGGAAAGCACGCGACGTGTAGAACAGGTTGAGAGACGTGAGCGAGGTGAACACCGACGAAGTGCGCGGAGGCCACTTGTCGCGGGACAGGGACAAGTTCGGAGAGGGCCCGCGAGACTCGGAGGAAGACGGCAGGGAACAAAGGAGGAGGAGGAGGAGGAGGAAGAGGAGAAGGAGGTGGAGGAGAGATATCCGAGAGTGACTCACTCAGCGAGGACAGGATAAACCGCGTCCACGAGGTTTCAGAGGAAGTGACGTGGCTTCTGCCGAGAACAACTCTCTCTCGTCATTTGTCTCCTTCTCTCGCGTCTTCGTGCCGTTCCTTTTGTTATTCACGCGCGTGGCCTGAACCCGGCTGAACCAAGGCGGCCCGGCGAACCAAAGGCATCCGAGAAAGAGAGGACGGAATGGGAGGAGAAAGGCGGAGAAGGGCGGAGGAGGATCTGGGGATAATGGTAAAGGAGCCGTGACCTTTGACTTCAATGTCTTGTACACGATGCGCTTTGTCGGACGCGTTCGTAATACCCGAGGTCCTCTTCCTCCCAACTCTTTTATTATTCCCCTCCCGTTGATCTGCATTGTGGAAAATGAGAAAATGAGAATGGTGCTGCCCCCCCCGTCCCGCCTTAACCCTCCGCCGTCGAAGGTCCTTCGCGAGTAAGTGCAAGCAGCTTATGAAGAAAGAATTCAGGATCTAAAGTAAATAAATTACTTTTTCTCTAGACAATTAGAATTAGCACGATACGCGAAGACGCACAAATAGTTGGAGGTTGTAGAAATCCTTTACTCCGACTTCTTAGTCAAGAGATTCAAATTAAAAAGATTACAGAAAGTCCCTCAGCGGAAGTATTTACGTTCAATCAGTATATTTACGTTAAATAGGTCAATTGACAAGGGAGTATTCTTTTCTTCTCCAAGTTCCTGAAATTCTTGAAACTTTTCAGAGAGAGAGAGAGAGAGAGAGAGAGAGAGAGAGAGAGAGAGAGAATTTTCGGATTCTTAACGAAATCCTTAACGATTTAAATTAGACGAATAATGTTGGCGACGGGAATAAGACATTGAGACGTTGGAAGTACCCTAATTAGTTCATTATCCAACGTTTCCGCCCCGGTATTCACGGCCGCACCTCCTAAGCGACAGTTGTATAGATGATCTCGACGTGGGTTAGTCCGCTCGCGTATCGGCAGACACGCACGCGGATTGTACGTGCGCGCACGCGTGTCTCCCGGATATGTGTAGACCGTCAAGAAGACGGGAGATCAACGGCAGCCGAAACTGCCGTTGCCGTTGGGGATGGGCGGACGTAATAGCGCCTCAAACACCGTGCTCGCGCCGCTGATGAATGGCTGGCGAGGACGGACGTGTGGGGTTGGAAGGTTGTCGGCTAAGGGGATCCGGAGAGCAACGTGTGGAGAGCCGATGGAGAGGTAGCGCCATCGTCACCGCCGCACTACCCCCTCTCCCTCCCCCTCCCCCTCCCCCGTTTACTTCCGCGCAACCCCCTGGGTTTGTATTCGCACGGCGTGCGGCTAGCGAATTTCGAAGCCGGGGCGCGGATGCTTCCAGCGGTTTCCTCAGAAACCGGAATTCCCGACGGTGCTGGACGAGATGGATGGTGGAGATTCAAGGGTGAGATCCGGTCGACGAAAACACGCCAGGGCTAATTAACGCTCGAACGTGAGCCCCGGTCGAATTGTGGATTATTTGAAGGGTGTCTGCAAACATATACGCGCCCCTAAACAAGCGTGGGCGTGTATGTTACGCAAGTTTGATCGATAATATGATTTAATATGGTTACACGCCAAAATAATTGGGATATTATATGGCTTTTACTATTATCTAGTTACAAGTTGGAATGTGTAAAGATTTAACTTAAATGAATTTGACTTTAATTTTTTTCCTACACTGAGAAAATAGAGAGGAGTGGTAGCTTGTGAAATTTTCTTCGATATTTATTTATAATAAAAAATTTATTATAAAAAAATGTAAAAAAAATTTGAACATGATGAAGTATACACTTCTGTGAATTATATTTGAACTTATATTCGCTTTTGTACTAATTGTACGATTCATTTGCTGTATATGAATAAAATTTCATTTCGCCGGATTTAAATAAACCTCATTTCCTGCGAATAAATGTTTAACTATCCTTTTCTCAGTGTAACCTGAATTAAATAAAAGATCGAATTTATAAATCCCTTGTACTTCGCTAAAACTAAAATTTAAGTTGAAGTTTAATGAAAAAGATTTTGCTACGCGTTTTGCTTCCCCGAATTCTCGATTATATACGCGAGATACCGTATTCTTTTAAGCTTTTTTGTTATTATCCGGCAATATTGACACTTCGATATTTTTATTAAAGATATGATGCTTTTTTATTCGATTAGCGAAAGCTCTCAATTAGCAGGAATCATATCGAAGCTATATCGCGCACAAATATTGAAAGTACGTCAAAACGAAAGATTGACTTGCTCATACGGGGAGTGTTCGGGTACTAAAGCGAAATAGGTGAAGTATTCAGCGGATTTGATGGATTTCAATTTCCGCACGGATACGCGCAGTCGGAATTATACATGAAACGTCATGAGAAAAATGCATTACATATGTCAATACGGAGCTCTTTCCGTACTTTCCGAGCTCCGAAATATTTTCATATTTCTTGGAAAACATGGTAATTGATAAGTTAAGCCGATACCGAGCTAGATTGAAGGATCGCGTATCTAAACGCGTTTTGTCAACGGCAGAATTTCGTCGACGTTTTTAACCACGCCGATAAAAAAAGAAAACCTAAACCTCGATCGACGCAGATCCAACACGAAAACTTGCGAATTATTCGTCGGATTTACCGGAACAACCGCAGCCTCAAATTACTCATCGACGAGGGCAGAAAGATCCGGAAGATCGGACATTAATAATGTAATTATGTTTCGGATGATTGTTACGTCGCATTTGTAATTGCGTTTAGATTGCCTATAATCGACAACGAGTTAAACCGTTAAAGTCAACCGTATCTATGCTGTGACCTGATTTATCCTAGCTTAGCCTAACCAACCAACTATGATATTATACCAGCGATTAGAGGCGCGATTATAGCATCAGCTCGATGAATCGGACCGCTGCGCAAAAGTATTTTCGCATCGGATCACGCCGTAAATTTATGAATATCATAATTTACTCCAGCTTCATCGGGTCGGCGGATTCGTATATATGATATCTGGAATGGCTCGCGTAATTTAATAAAATTACGATATCCATGAATATATTATTTTTGCAATCGGCTTTAATGTTTCGCATGTGAATTTTCCATATCATCGACGATGATCGAATCGCCGGGACGTCAAAGCGCGCTTTCCGGTATTCCGATCGCGCATCGCGAGAGCGCAACGTGCAACCACCTATACACACGTGACAAACGCCATTACGACGCGGGGATTACATTATGCTTGCGGATGCCGCCCATTTTCTCCGTTATTAATAGTTACTGCCGAGCTGCATTTCGTTTCTTTCGATCGGCAACGGCGAGCCACGAGAATCGTTTGTCCGCCACTCCCCTCCCCCGGTTGACCGAAGAAGGTGGCGGCTCTATTTGCGAAATAAAATCATATCGTAAAAATGTATTATCATATAAATAGGGCGAAGGGCGGCAACTAATAACGTGCCGCGCAGGGCCTCCCATTGTTTCCATCTCCATCAAGTGAGAAACGCCGTAACGTCGAGAGCTTTTTACGGGCTCACGTCCTGATTTTCCTTTTCTCGTTCCCCCCGTTTTCTCGAAGCCCGAGAAAAAAATTTGCGGTTATGTGTAGGAAATATCATCTCGTTTCCAGGCTCTTTCATCCTATCCCTTATGAGACGCACAACCCCCCCCCCCACATACGAGATAAAACTAATTTCAACAGGTTTCGAAAAATTCTGAGAAGGTTCAAATAGCGGAGAGAAAAAAGGAGAAAAACAGAATTTTTAGATATAAATTGCCATGTATCTCTATTAAACTCTTAAAATTGGATTTATGCTAAAACAAAGTTCACACACGCGAAGTAAATTAAACGATAGAAACGAATATATATACTTTTTCCCTTCGGGGAAAGATATCTCTTCTCTTGAAGATAAAAATATTAAAAGGGAAATTTAATTCTTTATTATTGACGCTGCAATACTGAAACACTTTTACTAATCTTCTCCAATATTCATACTACTATTTATCACCGATGAAAAACGCTACACTTCCCGCACTCGTTCCGACTGTTCTCTCCTGTTGTTTCTTTCAAATTGCTATTCACACTTATACGTATGTGTCACACCTATACATGCATACGTATACACCTCGCAAAGCCTTTGATATTCAATGCTTCAAATCAAATAAAAACGTCCCGCCTGTGTATGGCGAGCTTTGTAAGGCAACGTTATGTGTTTCTGACGCGGAAATTTGAATAATACGTGTCTTGCACGTATTTTTCAAGGAACAAACTCGTTGCGAACTAGAGGCCGATTTCTCGGCCAATTCTCTCTCTCTCTCTCTCTCTCTCCCCCCTCCCTCCTCCCCTTCCTCTCTTTTTCTCTCGCTCTCTCCGGAAAAAGGTGGCAGTAGTTATTTATTTTACAAACAAAAAAAGAAGATATTGTTTGCATAGCGAATCGCCCTTAAACGCAATCTTATGTCTTTTACATAAGACCGAATAGAGTCGCGGGCAATTTAACTTTTCTCTCTTAGCATTCTTTTTAGCGTTGTATTTCCAAAATTCCTGCGCGAGAGAAACGGAGAAGTGACTTTTAAAGCAAAATTTCCGCTAGCGTATGTGTAGTTGATCGCGAATAAAATTTTCTAGAATATTTTTATCCTCTTTCCTTTTTGGCTGATTCTTTTTGGCCGTGTCATATTCCATGTTGGAAATTAGACGGTAACTACACAAAACGATATTGCTTTTTTCGACTCCGCCATTGTTCAGGCACTTTAATATCTGAAGGAACATTCCGAATGGCGAGCATATCAGCGATCCTTTGGATGTTTATTAGATATAGCGAAAATATGGTGCGGGCAGAACGAAAAATTCATCATCTCTCTATATTTTAAAGCTATCTTCATTTCTTCAATGTTAAACCAAGCAGAGATGTAATTTTTTCGTAATTTTGATTCATGGAATTTCTGAGCAATTCTCAAATACAATGAATAGTCTACCGTAAAGACAAAAGCTGTGGGGGTTGCCTGCGGTGAGAATTCGGTGAGAAAGATCCTTTAGAGGTCATTTTACTTTAAAACGTAGCTTCAAGCCTAAGTAGAAGATAAACTTTATTAAAATTGAAAACTCGTTTGTATATGGAGAGAAAGTAGCGGAGATTGCTTTCTAAAGATCTCGTATATCAAGTCCAGGCAAGCGAATTATTCACTTAAAATTCGGTGCATACTTTTCATGCGCATACTTTTTATGCGAGTGTTATCAATGGAGAACCCTTCTCTCTCTCTCTCTCTCTCTCTCTCTCTTTCAGGGGTCAGCCCTTTCTGAGGGGAAATCCTTTCATCACAGTAAGCCGTTCGCGTTCGTAACGCCGAAAAATATGCCGGGTGGGCATAGAAAGGTACGCGTTTGGGAATATTACACTCCGTGAGAGGATTTTGTAACGACAGAGAAAAAGAGAGAGAGAGAGAGAGAGAGAGAGAGAGAGAGAGAGAGAGAAAAGAGTTCGCCGCGTAAGAATGACTTTTACGGAGAAGTCCACTTGAAAATTTTTCGTATATCTCGAGGACGTGTATCGGCTGCCCTGAGAGAGGATGTCGCGCGTGTACGTATTGAAGTGCATCATCCGGCCGTGTCTCCGTCAGAGAGAGAGAAAGAGAGAGAGAGAGAGAGAGAGAGAGAAAGGACGTGTCATTATTTAAAATTAACGTGGACGCGTCGCGGTCGGTTTCTCATCCGTCTGGTGATCGCTCGACGATGCGGGAGTGACACGGAAATTTCCGAGTGGAGCGCTATAACCGAGATAAGTTACGGGGAGGAACGTGTCTCCCGGCGTCCCTGGCACCCCTCCGGCACCCCCGCCACCCAAGGCAGAACGACGGCGAAATGCGCGCGCGGTCGCGGCGGTATGGCTAACTGGGCTGGAAACGAGAGGGAGAGGAAAAGAGAAGAGAAGAGAGAGAGAGAGAGAGAGAGAGAGAGAGAGAGAGAGAGAGAGAAAGAAAGCGAAAAAACTTTAAATCCATGTAAGAAGGAAGAAAGAGTGTCGTCGACGCTTATCCCGGAGATAAATGATTTCATGCTCAGCTTACGACGCGTCATCGTCGGTGTCTTCGTTTCTCTCTTCCTCTTTTTCTCTTCGTCCTGACCGGCCATTTCACTCAACGCTGCTATTCAGCGTTTCATGAGAGAGAGAGAGAGAGAGAGAGAGAGAGAGAGAGAGAGAGAGAGAGGGAGAGGGCAGTGCTTAGACGATGCGATACACGCGCCTCTAAAGTAGAATGCTCTTCCTTTCTTCTCGCGCTTTACGTGCTGACGATGAAAATGAGAGCGGAAATGGTTTCGGGCGGAAAATTCAGTGGCTGATAATTCTTGACGATAAGTTCATGCGCCCGCGACTGACATAGTTGTCTGAAAATTTTGCGGTGGGATACCCCTCCGATGATCGATCGTCCGAAGTTAGTATGTCTGGGCTAGCGCTGATATCGGCTAAAACTGCCACTCGACCGTATATATCGGCGCAAGTTTTAGGTTTGGATTACGGTAAAATGTAGCGAAGTTTGTAATAAGATACCGCGGATTTCAGGAAATCGGCGATTAATACAGATCAGAGAGCACGAGGGGAGAAGGGGAAGGTCTCCTCTCCCCTCCCCTTATTACACACAGCACGTGTCCTCCCTCATATTTTAACGACCGCTTTATCAATGAATGGCATCGGTTGTATAATAAATTCTGCTACACGGCACATTTTATTATGTAAGAGCTGTAACTCCAATGAAACATCCTATACATCTTCAACGTAATAGGAGGGAAGACGGGGAGAAAACGCCGGGGATTTTAATATTTCGTGCGCTCGAATCGCCAATACCGTCTCGCGTAACACGATCCGATGGATTCGACATGAATGTATTATCAGGCCATTCCCGCGCTGTCTAGATCGAACGGCCGGCGTTCCTTAAAAATGTATCCGGCCGGCCATTGACGTCAAACGCTGAACGAGATCGCAGGTAGTGCCACGCCCGATAAGTCACCCGAACGGATCTCGTTCTCCTGGTTTCGCAATAAGAAACCGGCGCGGTATATCCGGCACGTGACGAGAGCGAAACGATTGCCCGTCGATTCGACGTCACGTGTAATAGATAACGGCTCGGTACACGTGAGACACGCGCGAGTCCGTGAATTACGGGCGCGATGACGCGCGCCGCGCTCGAGGGATGACGAAATAAAATCCCGGGGCGCGAATGAGTGAAACCTTATCATTAGACGGTCATTTACGTATCTTACGGGACGCCGGGACTTCTGATTAATTGACCACTCGAGTGGCTCTATCCTGTAAGTGAGTTTACGATTAATATTACCGAAGGAGAGAGAGAGAGAGAGAGAGAGAGAGAGAGAGAGAGAGAGAGAGAGAGAGAGAATACGGGATGATTTATGGTCGAGGTCTTGAGCAATGAACAAGAAAATGCCTTAATGCCTGCGTTGATCTACATCGCGCTTTTATTTGTCCGTACGGTCGATGTTACACTAACGAGCAGATCGCGGTGTATTCTGATATACTTATACCGCGCGATATATTCATTGGTATGCAAAATCGCGCTTGATATTCCGCCTGACGTAAAGCGCGCGATCAATATGCGAGAATATTTTCGCTTTACGTCTCCCTTACCGCCTTTATCTCGGCATTGCGCTGGCAACCGCCGCATCCGCGAATCGATCGGCGCGTCGCGGAAAATTCAAGGAGTGGAACGCGAATTTCCAATCGACTACGGCGACGTTCCTTATTGTCGGGCGCATTTCCATATTTCAGCGTTGTACACAATACCCACGATGCGCGAGAATTTTTACATCTCTCGATGGAGCACGGTTGAGAAATTACGGAATCGTCGCGCCGATAGAAATTCGAGTCGCGCTGCTAATTTCGCCGTATTTCCTTCTGTTAAATAGAATTAACATTTACGAAGATATGTTCGCAAATTTAGATTCCGCTCTTCTTTTCCTTTTAAGATCGTTCTTATCATCTGGACAAATTTTTAAATATTTTAGTAAAACCGTTCTTTTCGAGTAGGTACGTTAAATCAAATATATTTCTGATTAATTTTCTAGTTATTAAGTGTATATATATATGTGTGTGTGTGTGTGTGTGTGTGTGTGTGTGTGTGTGTGTGTGTGTGTGTGTGTGTGTGTGTGTACTTGTATGTATGTATGTATGTATGTATGTATGTATGTATATATGTATGTTATGCTTTACGAGATATATATTATATACATAAAACAGGTGTGAAAAGTTATAACAGTTACAACTCCAATAAGACATTTATTGCTACGTAACGTTGCGGTTATTAATCATTGTTACGTATCGATTTCGAATCAAAGTTAAATAACGCGTACGCTACTTTGAAATAACATACAATGTGATAACGCTCGTTACTTTCGAGATAGCCGTCATAAGCCACGTTGAACAAAAAGCTACTCCTTTCGTTGAATACAATCATTAAATACTTTTTTCTTTTATAAAAATAGAACATTCGAAATGGGACATCGTAAAGAAATATTACGTATTTGTAAAGCTTTAAGGGACAATCTGATATTTTAACCCTCTTTTAACAGTCTTTTCCTTCTGTCTTTCCGTCTACTCATTTATCCCTGCAATACTCCTCAATTCGGCGTCGTATTAATTCTCTCTTCCCCCTCTCCCCTTCCTCCCCTCTTTTCCTCTCGTGTTCAGAGAAGGTTATATTAATTTTCTCCCTGTCCCTCGGCAAACTCGCCGCACTAATTTTCATAGCTCGGGCGCAACGTAATACCGCCAGACACATCGTCTCTTTACGCCGCGTTACACCGGGCGCGGTGCGCCGCGCGAGTACGGCCAAAGACACAGCCAGAGGTCTTCCCGAGCTTCTGAAAAAGGATCCCCCGAAGTCCGCCGTCGCGCTGAAAGGCAATGTTATTAGCACGACGCACGTCATTTCCGCAAAAGGCGAGGCGGACGAGGCGAGAGGCCCGGGGAAGGCCCGGTTGAACAATCACAGTCCCACGCTCCTTACACACTCATTCGCGCGACCGGCTCTCCCAAGAGCTCGTTCGTTTCGTTCACATCCTGCTATTCACAAGACGTCTATTTCTTCGTTCGTTCGTTCGTTCGTTCGTTCGTTCTTCTTCTTTTTTTCCTTCCTCTCTCTTTTTATTTCGTCTCGCCTTTTCCATCTTTCTCCCTCTGTTGCACGGCTTAACGGACTTCCTCGGTCGTACGCGGCGTCGGCGGCGGTGAACCGCGACTCTGACAATTTGTAAGTAATTTAATGAACGGATCGAGCGTCGTCATCGTCGGGTGTATCGTGCTCGTAGATAAGTTCAAGGTCCATTTCGTCGCCGGAAGACGAGTAGGAATCCTCTCGGAGTCGTAACCGTGTTTTACACGGGCGTCGAATAAAATCATAGAGAGAGAGAGAGAGAGAGAGAGAGAGAGAGAGAGAGAGAGAGAGAGAGAGAGCGCTAATCCTTTCTCCGCGATATATGTACTTGTTTTCGTTATAGTCACCGCCGATCGACATTTTTCACATCGCGGCAAATGAGATATCACAGGAGTTGTACGTACGTTACCCTTTTCCTCTCTCTTTCTCTTTCGCACGACTACGGGTTTCTTTGCGGAATTGGAGTTACATCTTGTACATGGCGAGAATTGGATATTCCGGTATTAAAACTTAAATTAAACTTTAAAATTAAACTTCTAGCGAAACAAAGTCCTTCTCTGCAAATAAACAGTAAAAGGAAGTTCTTGCAGATTATAACTTTAGAAATTAATTAGGATTATAGAAGGGAGGGCAAAAATACATTCTTGTCCTCTAAAATTAAGCGCTGACATTTCGCATCGTGTGCCAGTGATGTAAGCAAAAATGCGAGCCGGCCGAATCTTCCTTCCTCCGGGAATGGTCGAAAGCGTATTTCGGTGTCTCTAAATTTCCATTCCTATCTCACATACATCCTCCGCCTTTGCGCTCCGTCTTTCGGCGCTTTTTGCCTATTTGCCTTTTATTTCAACGACGTTATGGTAAAGAACCTTACCAGAAAACGCGTACGGGAACCGCATTCCTCCTACCGTCTTCTCTATTCAATTTTCGTTGTTTCATCTCGCCACAGACAAGCGCATCTCTTCACTTTGATTTCTCGCAACTTCGCGACAACTCGCAGGAAATGCGTCGGGTCACGTATGACGTAGCGTATATCCGTGATATGTCATTGTTCGTCGGTACAAATTACACCTCGGTGGAATACCGTGGAAAAACGTGTCCCGTTTCGATTCCCGAGCCAAAATTCCGATTTCCTCCCGCAATCAGCCACGAACGTCGTAGATCGAAGGAACGGCGGAGGGACGGAGGGGAGGGATGTCTTATTAAGTTCAAGGATTTTCCAAATCGAGATCTTGATTATCCGCGGGAGAGGAAATGGGGCCAAATAATACCCGTGATTCCACGGACGGAGCACGGGAAATAACTACGCCCGCTATCCGACGGCGATCGCGACGATCGGCGTCGGCGTCTTCGTTAGCCGGGCAAGTCGGACGATTTGGGCCCGAAGCAAAGCAAACGTGCGAGTTACTGACTGCCCGAGATTGAGATTCTATTGGGAGAAAGAGGAAAAGACAAAACAAAGGGGGAGAGACAGAGAGAGAGAGAGAGAGAGAAAGAGAGAGAGAGAGAGAGAGAGAGAGAGAGAGAAGAGAGAGAGAGAGAGAGAGAGAGAGAGAGAGAGAGAGAGAGAGGAGAGGAAGAGAGAGAAATTATACGGGTGGAGAGATGTTATTGAAAAAGTTTCGCATGCAAAAATTTCGAGCTCTCGGGCTCTACGCGATTCGATTGCCACCGCAGCAACTGACTGGCGGCATTAAACGATTCGGTTCCCTTCTATTTCCGATACGAACGCCGCGAAGCGCAGCGCTCGATCGGCCCGATCTTGCTACGAGCTGCTCTATTTGGTCGCAATTTCCCTTCCCATCTGTCTCTCGTCGACTGTGACCCGGACGTTTCTTCCTCTTTTTCTTTTTTTGAGAGGTTCCCTCTCGCACGCACCGCTGAAAACGAAATTTGAGGCATACGTAGAATGCATCGAAAATGTCCCGCGGCTCGCGGAAGATTTAGCGGGCCGCTACCACCGCCTCTTAAGGCAATTGTTCCGCTTCGTCATGGCGTGTTACACGTTCGTCGAACGAGTAATCGCGATCCCGAGTCAATCGACCTGTCGCATTTCGATTACAGACGACCCGTATCCCTTGTTATTAGAGCAATCGATCGGCGAAATCTATTGTCCCGCGTTTGTGATGTGTCGAAAGACACGCACGCTCCGAAGCGGTCCAATTCATTCTCGTAAGCATCGATTCGCTCGGCAACGAGTATTTTCGAGACAAATCAAGAATGTGTTATAATCATAATAATGCGTATTATTAAATTACACACTATGCGAATTCCACAAATGCGTAACATATCGCGTTTTCCAGTTGGCTATAATCAGATATATTATACTAAAATTGCGTCATATAAAATAATTATCTGCTGAAAGAATAAGACGACGTCATACTTTTTCCCAAGTTTTTAATGTGAGATGGTTGAAAATTTTAACTAAGAACTTAACTTTATAAGAGGGAAGTCTATTTAAAAAAATTTCAAAATTACTTTGTTTTATTAAACTTCTATGGCTGAGATTCAATTGTCGCGAGCTCTTTCTCCGATCATTCGTACTTTTAATTAAAAATATCGTGTTTACTTTTTATTAATAAATTTAATTTCCCTCGCGCTATCGTTCGATGAAGTTGCAATCAATAAATCAATCAATAAAGTGGCTTTCATTATTTAAAAACGAAATCTAAATCATTTAGAAACTTCATAGAAAATTCTCTCGGCAATGAGATTACAGCGGATGGATTCTGTCTCGAAAATCTTGGATGGAAACCGTCGAAGCGTGAATTAGACGAACTTCATGCCGAGGGAGGTATCATTGATCATATCATCCCTCCCGTGAATCATGCTTAACGCTCACGACGCTACGCTCACCAGGATTGTTCAATCTACTCCAAGTATCTCGAGTCTAGTGTGGGAATAGATGGAAAAGTTCTTTAAGGATGTGCTTCCCGGGAAATCGAAAGCTTCCACGAGTACTCTCCACGCGTACAAAGAAATTTCCTGGAAGCTCGTCAAACAACATCGGAATGCATCAGCTACATATAGGAAAGGCTCAAATACTGCCTGCCTTCGAGAGCTTCCTTTTTTTCAATACCTTACACCAGGCGATATATATCGCGTGACGCGCATTTACATGCAGTAGGATTAATACATTTCGTTCTACCGTATACAAAAGCCTCGTATATTTTTTGTGTATTCACTAAAATAAAGAAAAAAAAACAAAAAAATTCGCAGCACGTGTTTTATTCCTTTCCATGGTGCAAAATCGAACGCGTATTGCTTACAATTTAGCCTCGGTTTGATAAAAATTTATTGTGAGTCATAGCGCGGTAATAACTTTTCGATTAAAACGTAATAAACAAAGACTGTGAACATTTCGAATAAATAGTCCATTCAACGAGATTCATAGTCGGAAAGAAATAGACGACACCCTTCGCGCATGCGTGCGCGAATTTTTCCGCGTTACGTATAAGGCGGACCAATAAATTTTATACGTATGAATAAAATTAAAGGTATCGTTATAAACCGCAATGCATTTTTAACAAAGCAATCTCGGTGAATCTGTAACGAAAGTAGCGAACGTAATTGCCCGAATATACATCGCGTTTTTCAATACGACTACGAGCGGCGAATAACAAGCGAATCGTTAAGACAATCCACGCTCCCTTCCGTTTCCGGCATCAAAAGACGATGCCGATGTCTCGTGAAAGAAAGAGGCCTCGGGAAATTCACGGGGACGAGGAAGAGAGAGAGAGAGAGAGGGAGCGGGAAGGGCGAGGGGGAAGAAAGAGAAAGAGACGGAAAAAAAGGGAAGAAAGTGTGGCTCGCGATCGATGCGGTTGTTTGCGTTGAACGAGAGACTTCGCTTTTCGCTTCATCTTTACTACTCGCTTTGATTATTCGTTTTTCCATTTTTCTCCCGTAAATTGCCTTAGGTCTCAATTTTCAAAGGGCTTTAGGAATACTATCGCCCCCCTCCCCTGTCCCCTGCCCTCCTCCGTCCCCTCTCGCTCCTCCACCTTTCTCTCGTATTTACATCCATTACCCGACGTATCTAGCACGGCGATTATTATTGCACAACGAGACGGCGTCGAGAACAAACAGATTTCAGCCTCTAATGCATTTTCCCTCGCTCTATCGCGCCGGGGCGCGATACCCTTCGCCCTTGTAAGCGAGAAACCCGGAAACAATTTTGCCGGAACAATTTCGCGTGGCATTACAGGCGGCAAATAAAAACACGAGTGGACGATACCCTCGAAAGGCCGTACGTTACACGACGTCGTTTTTCAGATTCCGGAATCGTAGCCGCATATATTACAACGCCGGCCGGCCAAGCAACATCGCATATTACGGCGGGCGAACGCAAAAACAAACTTTGTAGGCACGCCGTGTAAGTTACGATCCTCGCGGATGTATAGGGATGGCTCCCCTGAGGACCCCGCCGAGTGTAGTTGAGAACAATCCACATCTCACGGCACGTTCTTCCACGTATCGAGAAGACAAACCGTTGCGCCCGCTGATAATTGCGCCGATAATCGCGGAATTATGTATCGAATGTGAGGGGAAATTAAAAGTTTTTTAATTAGGAGAACTTCATCGTTCCCCGGAATCCACTCGCGGAGATTTCATCGGGGAGGGGTAATCCGACGCGTAGAATTAAAGGGCTCGTCCGGAAGAGGCGCGATTCGAAATTATCATCGAGGAGGAAAAAAATTTTTTTAAATCGACTTGAAGAGTTCTCCTTTCCTGAGAGAACAGAGGAGGGTAGATATATTCGATAAGTTCTCCGCGACACCGTATAAACACGCGTGTTCCAGGGCGTGTATAATAATGGCGCGACGCGCGTTTACAACGGAAAGAGGAAAAGGGAGGGAGAGGAAAAGGGAGAGAAAGGCCTTGCATGTGCTCTAGAAAATTCATGAGTCTTCGTAATTCTTGTTGTGTCTTTCATAATCTCGCGGTTTTTACTGCACCCCGCTCTCGCGGCGTCACGAACGACCACCATAGATTTCGGATTATTTCTGGCCGTGGATACTGCCGCCAGTCTCCCCGCAACAACCGGCACCATTATAGTAATAATAAACGAAGTTCGTATGTCAGCATATTTGTCGAAGTCCGTCGAAGTCTCTCGCGGTAAGGCAGAACCATGGCAAGGAAATATGCGGAAAGCGGAATGGAAATATCGGCAAAATGATGAAAACAAACTATTCTTAAAGTAAGATAAAGTAAGATGAGAAAGGAGGCAAATCGACTTTGGCTTGGTTTCTCGCAGGAGATAAAGTGCTTCTCGTTTTTTTAATAAAACCACAGATCTAAAGAAATTTTCCGGTCTTTTTTATATTGGGAATATATAATATAATAAAAGATATTTTTTAATTAATATCGTTATAAAAGTAACATTTCTTCATGCAAACTATTTAAAAGTAACATTTATTCGTGCAAACTATTTAAAAGTAATTACTTTGTTCTTTTGACACTTTTATAAAATTCTAGAGTATTATTATTTGTACGATACATTTACGATTAATTTATTACTATTACACTATTAATATGCAGTCCAGAAATATTACAAGTCTGGAATAATGGAATTGTAAAATAATAGAACGTAAGATTGTGGTTATGCAAAATTGAAAAAGAAATTTCGTTTGACATTTCCATTCGTTGGCAGTTATGATCGAAAAACAATATTTTTGCACTTGTGAGGTTTATGATCAGCAATGTTCGAAGACAAAGTAGATGATCGCACGTTTTTGATTAAAGGAAAGGAGAGCGTCGAAAAAAGCTTTGGAACTGCTCCCCTTTCAAGGGAGGTAGAATCACGCTGTGCGCGTGTTTCTATTACGTTGGGTGATCTATCGATTCTCCCTTACTTAGAGCACAGATACCCACTGCGGCGATAGCAAAAACTCCCTTACTTGCAGTTCTTTAATTTATGTTAACTGAAAGCTCAGAAAATCGAGCGGGTTCCGAAGTTCTTGCCACTCCCTCGCATAGAAAGTCCGGTCGTTACTTCAACAACGTTCGAATAAGTAAAAGTATCGCGATCCTAATTTGTAACTCATTTAGGTCGGGCTTTTTCAAACAAAAATTTTTAACTTTTGCGTAATAACTTTAACTCTCGTAATCGAGACTTTTCTTTTCACTTCCCAAAAAGAGGGGCAGGAGGAGAGGGGGGGGGGTGGGGAATCTCCAAAGCGTAAGTGTGCACGCGCGTATCTCGGTAACCGCGTTACGAAGTCAACAGAAATTGGGGGGGGCTTCTGTCGAAAATGCGACATTCACGATGCAACATTCACCAAGTCTCCGTCAATAATCTGCTTTAAATGCTAATGCATCTTGTTATCGCATATCTTCCCGCCCATCGTATCGTCGTCGGCAAAACTAATTCCGCGCTCGTCTCTCCGCTTATGCAAAATGCACGCAAATGCAAGTCCCCGCCGATGCACGAGACGGGGACGTATAACGCCGGCCCCGGATTCATACGTTCTCGTATATTTCCCTTTCCACCTTTGCAACCTGCGAGAGAGAAACTCATCGTCAGGCTGGCGACCGTCAGCCAGCGGTAACGCAGCAACGCGGTGGTGTCCGTCGCATGGGCTCCGCCGTCATATTCCTATTTGTTTATACAAAAGATAGGTGCACACGTGCCGGTTTTATTAGCCCGGCACACCTTGACGACCTGTGCTCTCGTTATTGCATGAAAATGCGTCGCGCGCGATGCGCAGAAATTATTCAATCGCCGTTACCGTCGTCGTCGACGTCGCCGTCGTCATCAGAGCGCCGACGTCCGCGTCGGGTCCTCCAATATTCACGAATTATTGAAGGCATCGTCAGCGAGGGAATGCTTGGACCCCCAGCCGAGAGTAGGTCGGAAAATTCTCGTTGCTATAGGCACTCTATGAAAGATGTGCACCGTGAGGGTCTCAGCGTAAGGAATAGATGGTGAAATGTAACCTTTCCGGCGAGTCAATTTCCCTTCGAAGAAGAGTCCCTTCGAAAAAAGATTTATAAGACTTTTAGCCCCTTTCGCAGGGGTACATAGAAGAAGATTATTTATAAGATTATTTATAAGAGCAGGTTTTTTTTTTCAAATCTTCAATTTTGGCTCGATCGCTTCTTATGTAAATTCGCGAGATAAAAGAATAGACTCGGGATATCCTCACGTACAGGACGCGAACCACGCGGACAGTGCGATAAATGGCGATAATAGTGGATAATCGATCGTAAAAATGCTCCAAGTCTTAATGACTGAAACACAAGCCACACCGGCCGTTCTTTGTCTCCGTGTAACCAGGGCGATTCATTGCGGTACCAGGCTGACGTGGCCCGGCCACGACAAGGAGGCTACTTATGTTAAATTAACAGCGACCCTCAAGTCCTTGACCCCGGTACCCCCTCAAGCCAGATTTTTATTCCGGCGAAACAGATGGCGATCGCGATCGCGAAATTTCCAACCGGCTCCCTTATGTGCGGTTCATTGTGCGTACCGCGAAATCGGATCGTACACATCCGCATTAGCTCGCTGCGGAAACCCCCATAGACTCGCGTTGCGAGGGGCTTATCCGTACACAATCGCACCCTCCCGATGTAACGAGCGAGAAACGCTTGAACAGTCGCGCGACCTGCTCGACTATTCTCGCCGTGCAGTCTAAATATCGCCGTAGCGCGAAAGAGCGAGGTTAAAATGCTATTTGTATACCGTTATGTTCATCCTAGTTGGCGATTAAGAGCGACGTTCCGTATTATAAAGGTACAATTTTGCACCCCACTTTTTCGTTCGCGTTCTCTCATCGCGTTTCAGAAGCACCATCAGAATAATGAAAGTGGATGCGAGAAACGATTTCTTAGAATGGATACAATTGACTATAAACACCGCCAAAGTATTCTGAACTACAAAATTGTCTAACTTTGCGTCTAACTTTTTTTTTTGTACATCATACACGCGATAATCGATATGTTCACTTTTTTATGCGAATTACATGCAATTTAATATCTCAGCTTATTACAAACGTGAGAAATGATAACGAATTAAAAAGTACAAATTATAAAATAATTTTTGGTTTAGAAATATTTACATATATTCTTGGTATCTTTTTTAAAAAAAATTTCTTTATTTTTTTTAAACAACGTCTTTAAGCGTTCCGGAATAATATTTTATCATCAATTCCAGTTACATATACCTTTTAAAATATCTTTCACCATAGAATTATAAATCGATTCATCGTAATTTTTGTAATATTCGTAATCTAAAATTTTTTTTTATTGAACTATTAAAATTATCATGTAGGACATTGATAATATTGCAAAAATGTTTGATCTTATAATAACTAAGTTGAATGTCATACGTAATAATTCTGAAAGTTCAAATTATACTTTATATTTAGCCAAATTTTTAGATTTGTCAGCAAAATCATTCTTTTCATGAATATAAAACCAATACTGATCTGAATGAATATATAAATTATATATTCTCTAACATCTGACAATTATTTCGAAAATACTAATCAATCTGAAAAAAGAGAGAATCTATATAGAAGAGCGTCCGGTTCAATAAGAGATACTAATTAATAAACATGTCATGAGGTTCATGCAATACGACGAGACAAGATTCAAAAGAAAAAAAAAAAAACGGATAGGTCGGCGATATTTCGTATCTATAAATCAGCGTTGCCTTCATCGAGGCAATATCATTTCGCCGATTGCATACCGAATGCGAGCCAACGCGATATTACATTTTGCGATATTCCGCATTCAAAAAGTTTTATCTGAGACGAGTTAATAAATCCGGTGCCGTGAGCGTGCGCGCGCGCGCGCACGCGTGCGTGTGAAAGAGAGGAGGAATAAGGGAAAAGAGGGACGCTCGACGACGTTTTACGCGAGATGCTGCGGCGAATCGTGGAGAAATAATTTCATTAAACTACGTAATTGGAATTGTTTCGAACGTTCACCTCGCGCTGCCGCGCTGCTCCACGCTCATTTCATCCCCAAGATCCCGCACGACGACGATCGCGCACCCGTAAAATAAATACGTCGCACTAAGCCGCGACGTCTTTACACGTCGCGCGTATTTTCTCGGCCATTCTGTTTCTCTACCCTTCGCCGTCGTATTATTCCTTCTTGTAGTGGCGCAGCTAGAATTCCTGAAACCCTTATGCAAAGCTTACCGAGGGAATTCCTCACCTTTCTCCTCTTCAACCCGCTCCCTCTCTTTTTTCGTTAACCAAAATGCCAACGTCGCTCTCTTCCGTATCCTTAAAAGTGTATTAGCGTTTTGTAGATTTTAAAGCAATATCTAGTTCGAGAAACGTCGGAGATGTCTGTTTCTTTAGCGAAAATAAATTGAAAGTCTCGTCTAATATCCTGCGAAATAAAGAGGTCAAAAATTTAAACCAAATGATAAGAGATTGATATGAAAACTAATATTAAAAGTCGATATCACTGCGAACTTCCGCAATAAAAACTTTTGCCCTCGCAGATATTTGACTTCCTCGTATGCCCCGGGAAGAGGCAACGCTCTAGAAGCTAGATGTGTGTCTCGTTTGTATTCATCGGTCTCTCTATGCTCCGCTCATTCGCGATATATGGCAGTTATGGTCCTGTCTTCCTCACAGTCGCGGCAAAACCGAGGAAGAAGACACGGCGCGGAAGGATGTAGTGCCGAAGGAGGAGATGACCGAGAAATTCAACGGGCCTGAATCCTGCATGCCCCGAGGCTGCTCTTTCGAGCGAGTTATGCATGTGCACCGCGACGTTGTACTATATACATAACACCTGGCGACGACGAAACTCCGAGAAGCCTTCTCTAAACGTGAGCAGACGACGACGATGACGACGACGACGACGACGACGATGAAGAGCGAGCGAGCGAGGAACAGGAATTCAAGGAGCTTGGTTCCGGCGCGCCGGTTGCCCCCGGGGGCAAACGTGGCTCCTTTTCGGGCTCGTTCGTTCGCCTTCTTCTCCACTTTCCTTCCAGCTGGTTAACCACACAGACAGGAAGTATGATGAAGATGTTGGCGATCTCGCCGAGTCAACGTGAACGTTTCTTCCATGCATGATTGCCGCCACCGCCACCCTCCCCTCCCCCCGTCGTCGACACCAGGTATAGGGAAGACCCCGAAACGTTTTTACATGGCATGTAACGTCGGCAGTTGTAAAGATCGCGAGACGCGAATGCGATTTCCATCCGGAATCATTTAACGGCGACAACGAGGACGACAATGGCGACGGAACGTCGCGACGATTCGGGAAATGCGAGGGGGGTGGAGGTGGCAGTCTACTTTGTTAAGTCGCCGACAGGATGTTCTCTATTCTGGTTGCATGATAATTGCGACCCCCGTCGTTGCAAAGAAATCAATACACAGCGCGACGGATGTCTTCTTTTAAAAATATTGAATTATTCCGTCATTCACTTTAACTCGAAGAGATTGTTGGGCGTTCAACCGAAACTGATAGAAGGATCTTTTCGCGAGAGACACTGATTTAAAATGACGACAAATAGTTACGGACTTATCTAATATTCTATCACTATTACCTGCTGTTATCTTGTAAATTGAAGTAGCGATCGGCAATGTAACGATAAAAATTCGATTACAAATTTAAAATAATAAAAAATAATTAAAAAATTAATTTAATAACAACACGTCAATATTAGAATAAACATGAACATAAACACAATTGTATTGATAATTCTTTTACTCGGTATTCGGCACAATTTCTATTTTATTTATTTTGATAATAAATATTCGTTACAATATTCACATTTAAAACATTAAAACAGTAACCAAAATATTTTAATATGATTTAGATGGTTTCAACATTTTGTATACAGAGAGTATCCCCATCTGCGTGCCACGTTACAGCAAACAGTAATCTGTCGTAGTCATATCACGTGGTCGGAATGTACGCTGTTTAAAACAAACTCCGGCAAGCTTTTACGCTTCAAATAAAACTTTCCATAGGCGGACATCCATGTCTCTTAAGATCCCATGATCTCCAACATCTACACATTTTAAAAATCAATGAGATTTCTTAATGCTCATTAAAAAGTTTCACCATTCAATTTCTCATTACATATTCAAATCAAGAAAATTAAATATTTTCACACGTGAGTAAGAATATCGTAATCTTCTTCAAAATTTTAATCTCAATTTGATTGAATTTTTGTATTGACGCAAGTACTATTTTGGCTCAATTCAAGATTAAAAATCTTCTTGCTTATGTATGAGAATATACTTACTTTTTATACTTGCAGTACAAATCATCGCAATTTCGATCGTATCAAGATTAACATTTTCCTAAGAAGAATATAATATTCTTGCTTACGTACGAGAATGTCTGTTTTAAGATTAATCCTCTTTTCCACGTATGTATTCTAAGAGAACCGTAAGGTACCGTGATAGTTACGCGGTAACCGCCATTGCCCCTGTTTCTCTGTCTCACGATGTATAGATACCTTTTCTAATTAAATCTCGCAATCGGCCGCCGCCCAGCCGACGATCCAATTGCGACCGAGCCGCAGTTCGCGCGGCGAAATAGAATTTCGCGTATAGTCGATTCTTCATGCCGATCCGCTCGTAGCACCCGGAGAGCGCGCGAGTCCAAGTTACGGGAGCATCGGTTTTATCGATGGCCCGGTAATACGTTTTCGCGTGTGGATAATTAATCCGCGGCTCGATATCGCAGCATCGTCGCAGCGGCTACTGCTGCTGCTGCTGTAATACCAAAGTAGTTACAGCTAAACCGATACCGACCACTATCGGCGGGGGGAGGGGGCAAATTTATTGCCCCAGTCGTCGACCCCGACCAATCTCTCTCTGCTCTCTCGCGCACCCTCATCCCGCTCCCCCTCATCTCCCCTCCTCCCCGTCATCCCTCTCACTCTCCTTCTCGCCCCGTGATTATTCTTCAAACACTGCCGTTCTCTTATATGTTTAAACTCCGTTCTTTTTTTTCTTCCTCCGCCAATCCCCCACACTTCCCTCACCACCTTCCCGACGTCGCTAATGTAAGCCATTTGTTTTCCTCGAGCTCGCGGCGCGAGTGTATATTTTCCGCTCCATCGTTGAATTTCAATGCTGCCATTGCCGGAGAAACCGTGTACATCGTCGCGGGGGACTCGTAAAAATGTTCCGCGATATAAAGTTCTCTATACGTGCACCTCGCCGCTCCCCCCTCCCCCCTCCCCCCTCCCCCCTCCCCCCGGATCCGGTGCCCTCGCACGCGAAATTCGGACAATGCCAATAACACGTATGTACGACAATCCTCCCCCTCCCCCCCTCCCATCTGCGCGCTTTGGCGAAAATATCCGAGTCGCTTCGTATAACACGCGAAGCGCGCGAGTGGACGCATTCCATCGAAAAAAAAAAAAAAAAAAAAAAAATGATTAACGTGCCGCACGTTGCATTTAACCCTTTCAAAGAGCAAAACTAAAATCACGAAAACAGGAGGATGTTATTATTTCCCTTTTTTTTATAAATGTTTTGCAATATCATCGTTTAAATATTTTAAAAGCGCCAACGGAAACCGTATTACTTACCAAATACCATGTCGATATTTAAATATGAATTTCGCTAATGGAGGTTACGTGAAACTATATATATATGCCATTTATCAGCAATTATTCCGATGATAACTGGGATGCAAATGTTCCTCGAAAGATCATCAAGATACAATTTCATAAAGTGAAAACAGAATTCTTTTTTTGTTTCCTTACACATTTATCGCCGATGAAGGTTTCCGATTATCGTCACACAGTCGCAGGCTACCTTTTTTACGATTGAATAAAAAGAAATTGATTTTCCCCGGAAAATATTACGGCAATCTCGCAGATATATGGAGATTAAAGTAAGCCCCGGGCGAAAGTTAGTAGTAATTGTTGTAAGAAAAGATTTAAGCGGGATTTTTGCGAAAGTTTTTCCTCGAAAAGTTTCGACCCTTTGTGACATAGATTCTTTCCGCGCCTCAATTATCGCTTCAATTAATGATTTCAATTTGTTCCGGTTTTCCGAATTTCACGCGGCGTTAACGTTAACGCAATCACTCTGCCGGCGAGATCCTAAATCAACGGCCTTCTAATTCGCCCGCGAAAAAGAAAGTAAACGCGGTAAAAACTGGTAATAAGTAACGGAATTTCATTCTGAAAAACACGAAATGAGGAGCGTATCGAGAGCGTAGTAGTTTCTCGCTCGGACAACAGACTGCAAGGGAAAACAAAGAGGAGATGGAACGAATTGTTTGATCCCACAGCTACCGTCATCGTGTCGTCTGGATATGATATAACACACGAAAAATCTTCCTTGGAAGCAAAGAGACAAATTCGTTTCGTGGGAATGGAATCTTGTATTATCCCAATCGCGGACCATCGAATCCATGATCGAGGTTGGCTGTTATTTATGACCGAACATACAACGCGCATTTAAACGTTGATATTTTGTGCTCGTTTATATAAATAAAAAGTATCACTTTTCACAAATAACAAGTTTTTAAAATTTAAAATAAAAAAAAAAAATAGTTACGTGTAATCAGCTTTACGCTGCAATAACAAGATGCCTTTCCCGTTCGGAATGTTTTTATTGAAATCTATAAATCTACTTATCATGCGACAAAATGGATAAAAATAATAATCGTATAAAAGTTTGCGACTGCAAAGATAACTCTCCCCGGTAACTCCTTCTTAATATTCCACGGATATTTGCGCCGGAGTTTGTACTTGAACTCGTAATAGCCGCAAAGTAGATAACGTTATTGCGGTAATTGCTTTTTCCACCTCGCTTTCCGAATTATCTCGTAGTCATTTTTCCGTCTTTCAATATCGAGAAGCGAGGAATCTTCGATGTCGCAACGCGATACATAAATCCGCAGCACAAACGAATCCGGGCGAGGTCCCCGCGCGCATTTCTGCGAGTTCCCTTATAATTCCGCATGCGGGAGGACGTTGCGGGGAACCCGTGACCCGCTTCGCGCAAAATTGCGAGTGTCGTGCACCGATGGCGGGCACGGTTTCTCACGGCGCATTACGAAAAGACGTGTATTAACTGTAACCCTCTGTCATCCCCTCCCCCTCCCCCCCGCCGCGACAGGCACAAACGCCATCCCGGTAAGCTTCCCCTTTTACCACGCTCATAAACGCGATTTGCACGCGATGCAACCACCTCTGCAGAGCAGAAGCAACGATATTTTCTTGTAAATCGATGCACCCTCCATCCGATGCGATTCGACCGACGTATAAAGGATACCCCGGAAAGTGCATCTTTAATCTTTGATGGCAGATTCCCCGACTACTTTGAGTTGAATTTCTTTTTCAGCTGAACTTTTTCGCCGAGATAAATGTCGAGCTCTTTAATAATTGCAAAAGAAAATAACAAAAAGAGATTCCGAGTTTACTTTACTTCATAAAATTGTAATTTGTAGATCAGGTTAGTCATCAGGATACATTGAAAATATTGAAAAGCAGAAAATACAAGAGAGAGAGAGAGAGAGAGAGAGAGAGAGAGAGAGAGAGAGAGAAAGAGAAAAAAAAAGCCGATCGAATTTTTGCTTGGGGAAAACTCGCGGCCGAATTAATTAAACAAATCGAACGTTTGTTAACGTTTTAATTGCATAATTCGTTTCGAATTTCATTTCCGTAAAGCCTCTAATTCGGATATTTACCAGGTTTTTGCAAACCGAATTCCGCGATGTGCAATCAATAAATATCGAAAGTAATATAGTAAATGGAATTTGGAAAACGAACTGGATTAAAGTCAACAACTCTCGCCCGCGGAGAAAGTAAAGTGATCGGGCACAAAAGTAACCGCTTCCTAGTAAGCGAGTTGGTAGCAAGCAAGTTGAAGCGAATAAGCGTGAAAAAAGAGTTTTTAATTTAAAATTCGATTAACTCCGCAAATGCCATTCATCTGCTGTATCGCTATAATATTCAATAAAGCCGCGGCGCAGCGTATTAAACGTATGAATATGCACCCGTTCGAAAGGCAAGCTCTCTTATCGTAACACGAAATACTTTTGCAGACTCGCTACACGCTCTGAAAAGCTGGGTAAAGTCAGGAAAATTGAGGAAAGCTTCCGCAATTCTCTGTGCCGCGATGAATGGAAATGAGGTCAACAATTATTTAAATGATATTTGTCTTGATCTAATATACCCAGACTTTCTTTCATTATACCTCTAAAAAACGACATAAAGATTGTGACAATAATAGTATTATTAATAAATAATACACCAAATCTAAATTTATAACTTCTTTCACAATAAGAGAGAATTCTAGAGTACATTTTTATTTTATAACAGACTATTAAAATAACAGATTATTAAAATACATCTTTTTTATAAGATTTACAAGTGTTTCTCAGACGAGAATATTAATTTTCGCTATTAAATAAACGCCGGAGGAAAGTCTCTCGAATTATTCCTAAATTTAGCAAGGTTAAATTAATAATTTATTCTACAAGAAAGAATTATTTAATGATGTAATCTTTTTATAAGCGATTTAAAAGCGTTTACACGAGCGTTAAACGAGAACACGTACTAGTTTCGGCAAACAAGCGCTCAGGAAAGTCCAGAAGTTTTGGAATTTCCGCGTACTTTTACCACGGGAGAAGGAAGGAAGGAAGGATGAGCGAAATGCAGCGTGTGTGCGATTTAAAAACTAGGAAATACGATACTATAGTCGTGAGCGCTCTCATCCGTGATGTTTGTACTTTGGATTACGCGAATGTAGTTGTCTGAAGGTGTTAGATATGAAACGCGAGAGCTCCTTCCTCCCCCCCCCCTCCGCCCCTCCCTGTCGAGAGGGTGCCTTCCTCGTGATGACATTCCGAGAGGAGTAAGAGTCAATCTGTCGGAAAGAATCATCCGTCGACGAAGAGACGACTTGCCATAATCTTGCTATGGTCTCTCACGCGTTCTCAATACCATTCTCTCTCTCTCTCGTCGTTTATTCGATTCGCTCGAACGGAAAGCTTGTATTACGAACTCGAGACGTGTCCCATTCAATGAGGAAAGAGGAGCAGGAGCTAAGACTCGAGATGGAAGTTGTAATTACATTCGTAAAAATGTAAATTATAAAAATTACAAAGTAGAGCTCCTCTTTTAACTCTTACTTTCGAAGAATTCTCCTTCCCGATATAAAGGATGCAAGTAAGGCTCTTAACAATAAGTTATTCTGGATAATTAAATGTAAAATGGAAAAAGAGAGAGAGAGAGAGAGAGAGAGAGAGAGAGAGAGAGAGAGAAGATATCGCAGCTCCTGTTTTTCCCTAGTATCGCATCGATTAAATTATTTGAGTTCGCAAATAGCTCGTTCGAACGCAGCGTGAGTGATGCAGCGTATACTGTAATCGTAATGATGTGGTCGACGATTATTAGCGAATGAATGTTGTGGTCAACGTATTGCAACGCTCGCGATATCCGCGAATCCATATATATTCGCGAATCCGAATTATTCCATGAATGTCCAATCTATTTTCATTTATTTATTTTCAAGTGAGTTTATTTACTTCAATATTACACTCGCAGCTACGGGATGATGATTTTTGATTGAAATATTCGCACGGCTTGTCATAAAAAGATAATAAACGTCAGCAGCCGCGTGTAACGCCGCGGGTATTACCCGTCGATTCCCGCACGAATTCCGCTCGCGGAATTCCGAATTCGGAAAATGCGGATTGCATTATGCCGTTGATGCGACCGCTGACGCGGCGGCTTACGATTTTCGTCGGCGCCCCCCTCCCCCCCCCCCTACCACCACCCCCGCCGGCGTTATCGCGTCGTTAAATTCACCACCACGCGCCATTTTAAATCAAAGTGCGTTTCAGCACGGGCTGAAAATTCAGCGACGGCGACGGCGGCGGGCAATCGTACTTGCGACAGCGCGCGGCAATCGTACCGTTAAATTCCGCTCGATATATCGAACGTGGCGGCCCGACAGAACTACGGCGCGTGTAATCAGCTATTACACACGGCACCGGTGATGTCTACATTACCGCTGGGAGCATTAACATAATACACATCTTGCGGAACCGCGTTTGCCGTCGCGTCCCGCGCCCCGCGGCCCGCGCGGGTGCGCGTTCGTGCGGCATATCCTAACAAGTATTATCGAAAAAGAATTCTTCCTGGAAACTTGAACTCGCGAGTGAACGCGAGGAACGCGAACGTCATAAAACATGCATACGGTTTATGAAATAATCGACGGGAATTTCGCAACCTGCCTGCGGATTCTCATCTATGACAAATGAAATTCCGCCGAGCGCAGTTGATTATTGATGCGCTCGATGGTGTTTCGCTGATGATAACAAGTCAGAATTTCATCCGGGTCACTTAATCGCCGCCGAATATTTGTTAATATTCGTTGTTAATAAGATATCTTTTTTTTTCCTTCATAAAAAATACACGCGGAAAGATAATAGCGCAAAGTTGCTAGTGTTCGGTAAAAAAAAGTCATATAAGTCAAGAAAATTTAAGATAAGAGATATAAAAATGTTATAAGTTTTATTATCGCTATAATAAATTCGGACAAAGAATAGAAATATGAATAACAAAAATTAATTAATATTTTATTATTTACATTAAATTTTATGTTTATAAAGCATGTAAAAGTCACAACAGTTATTTTCGTTATTTTCTTTTATCTTGTCGCGTTACTTACTTCTATATATATTTCACTATTTATATAATATTATTTTATATTATTATTTTTATTTTCTTTACTCCATTATTTTTCGTTGTACGAAGTTTTATCGTGTATATACGATATATACGAATTTTTTCACATGGCTTTTCGCTCTCGTCTATCTTTGTTACTATTGCTCGCTCTCGATGTTATCCCTTTTCCTCTGTATACCGATTATACTCGAATCGACCATTGGAAAATACGTAGTGAGAAAATCTATAAACGTGCTCAGGGCATTTCGATTCCGATTATCCCGACGCCATCGACTGCCGCCCCCTTCTTGTACACGTAATTCCGTAATCGAATATCGCGCGCTCGTATAGTGTCAGTTAGATCTGCACTTATCACGACGGTGCAGCAGCCCATTCGTGCTCGTTATGTCGCGAACTTGGACTCGGGTTCACATTGCCGGATCGCGATTCACACGTTGGCATTCGCGCACCGCCCGCCCTTTCAAGCGCACCGGCGCTTTTGCCGTTCATAAAACGAAACGACACGAGTCGACTGCGACCAACAGTATTGGACTTCGAGTGTGCACGAACCCTCCACATCCACCCCCCCCTCTCCTCGCGCCGCCCGCCGCTCTCCTCCTTCTCCTCCTCCTCGCAGCTCGCTTTAGCCTGCCTCGAATCGACCACGTACGAACCGATCCCTTTGTCACCGCATGGCTCTCTCGGCGACCACTCCGCTCTCAAAGAGCCAGCGGTATCGCGCACCACCGAAATTCGAGAGAGTTTCCTCCCAGAAGAGCCCGAAAATGGAAGACGCCACTAACGTGTGCATCGCCGATCACGTCCCCGATGCGGCGGTTCCAGCAGTTTATAGGCGACTCAGTATAACAAGACAGGAACATATTACGTAAGTGGCGACGGTGGCGTCTTCGAGAATCGAGAAAATTGCCATTGATAGGAGCATCAGAGACGCGGAGTAAATTTCCCAGGAGATGTAAGCTTCGTTCCAATTATCACTTACATACTTGATATTGATTTTAGATTCCTTCCTTTTCCCAGAGAAGAAAGAAAAATTTATTACGACGGAGAGAATGAGACGGATCGGAAAATTGAAGGTACAGGTATCAAACGTGTCGTTAAATGTCGTTAAATAATTTTTAGGGAAATTACGTACGTCTCTAACTTGCCTTAATAACGAGTACGACGAAGAATCAAAAAAATAATTATCGCGAACAAGACTCAGCGTTTAAAGTGCGTAAACTAAATAGCAGATATTTCACTGATTTCAATAATTTCGAAAAAGATAAATTTAAAAAAAAAAAAATATCGACCTCATCATTTTATGATAATGATCTCGTGACGGTAGTCGATAAACTCGGATCTCGGCGATCGAGGGGAAAAGGAATCTTCGGGGAAAACGTCAACAAAAAGTTGTTTTCCGTCTAGAAGTGCGACTCTTCAACAGACACTCGGACCTGTCTCAGTGATCGAGTGGTCCAACCCAGATGACCGCTGGAGTGCGAAGGGTTAACTTGGACGACGACGACGACGACGACGACGGTGCAATCGGGCTCGCTCTCCCACGAAGGGAAACCGGCCGCGTCTCTTCTCACGGCGTGCGACATAAAAACTGGCCCGATCCCGAGGTGCCCAAGTTGGCTCGAATTACGAGGCCCCGATCTCGCCTCTCGGCGAGAAAGACCGGCTCCACTTCGCCGGCCCTACGTGTACGAGATACGCTGTAAACCGCGAGGCTCGATCGGAGTTGGTGCGAACAAGTATCGGGATACTTTAACCGCGAACCCACGATTTTTTTCCCCGTATCTCTCGCTTTTCCCCAGGAAAGCGCGCCGCTTTTGATAAAAGCCCCGCTGCCGGAGGTGAAAATTCCTATCCCCGGAAACAATTCCGCTGCCACTCCGCGTCGCGGAAGTTTGCCTTTCCCACGTTTCGGACAATAATGCACCTCAACGCTCGTATTATTATTATTATTATTATTATAACGCTTTTGCCCCCCTCCCCCTCCCCCCTCCTCGCCACCTGGCACATCGTGTGCCGACCGTCGGCACGATTCTATTGGCCGTTTATCAATGTTTCATAGCGCGGAACTTATAACAACGACATATAATACGGATTTCTCCCGGGTAAAAAATTCAATATGGCCACGAAATTTCTCTTCAGCCAGTATGGTGGATATCCACTTGCGTTCTGTGTCGTTGAGAAAACATTTTTCCATCGGGCTCTCGACCCGTGAAAAGTTTAAGTGCCGCCAAGTACGTGCATTACCGTGGGACAAGAAACATTTCCTTATTCCGCATCGAGAAACTTTGGCCATGAGTATACCCCGGACGAATTTATTCTGCCTTTTTCTCCCGAGCGCGATACACAAGCGTGTTCCAGTACTTTCCTGACTATAATTTCGACAATGGATTCTTCGGTCAAGTAGTCGGGCTCTTGCAGTTAAGTAATTTCTACGAAAGTGTCGACACGTTTTATACAACGATTAACGTTAAGCTCGGTTTTCTAGATATTTATTTGAAATAATACAATTAAAGACCGCAGAATTAAATGCAAGGGAATAATTACAAAAGTTTCCTTATGAAGAAATGTTAATAATAAAGATTGAAAATCCGAAGCCACATATTTCCGCCGGTCTTATTGTTCGAGGAAACTTTCGCGAAAAGTTCTCGTTCAATTGAGTTCACTTTAAAAATATACAAGTAACCGCGTAACTTTGATCTAAATTCTGATAACGAATTCGTTGACTAAAAGCTCCTGGCTCCGCCAGATTGGCCAAAGAAGAATATTAAAATCGAGGTCGGGGCTATATTCCGGGGCCATATTCGAGGGGTTAACTGCCGGATCTTTCTATCAGTATTCACGCGGTGGTTTAGGCGGTTAAAGGGTGATGGATAGAGATGGGCGCGCGCGGCGCGCGCGGATGGCAGTTAAACCAACTTTGCTAATCTTCAAACTAATTTTGAATTTAATCCGCGGTCACGTATAGCAAGCAAAAGCCGAGGAACCCGTCGGCCGACCGACCGACCGACCGACCGACCGATCGACCGACGTTCGCTACGCCGAGGTAATAAAATTATTCGGACATCTTTCCTCGATAAAACGTCGATTTCTAACTTACGGGATTTCTGCCAAAGCTCTACACCCCGGTGGAGATTAACCGCGGGGCAACTACTAGGGGAAGAGATAGCGGCGGAAATTACAATTACGTTCGTCAAGGCTCTTACGGATTAAGTGTGCATTGTAATTTAATGTTTGCTGCAAGACGATAAAGGTCGGATAGCCATGAAACCAAATCCCTTTATGAGAATTCTTTTATATATTACACCGGGGGAAGAAGAGAGTGTGGAATCAGCGTTCGGTCGAAAAATTCCACTTTAAATTGCACTTATGTTTCCAAGTGCAAGATATTTTAATATCCTAAAATAATTTAAGTGAGAGAGGTGAGAGAGATAATACAAATGAGTCTCGCCGACAGATCTTGAGATCTGAGTCATTTAATTTTTCGTTAAATTGGGAAGAGTGGAGATCTGCGTGTTCAAGCGACAGAAAAAAAAAAAAAACAACTCTGTTTTACGGAAGAAATCTCTGGATTTTGCGGGAGAACGAAGGAAAAACGTGCAGTTCCTATTATCACCATGCTTACGTGTAATTCTCGCTGTTGTTATTACACGACTCCGTAATAATGCGTGCTCGCGCTGGCATAACGTCGCATGATACGTTGATATTAGGTAGTAGATACGGCGCGGCCTGTATAATTAGCGCATTTCTAAGTAAAAAGCGACGAAACACACCGCAAGAATAAAATGGTTCGCCTCTCGCGCCCGTATAAATACCGTGGATGCGCGTCCGCGTTTTTCCACGGATTTCGAATTCACATCTATTCCCCTGCTGCTTTCCCCCCCCCCTTTTTCGTGGGGCCGCGTGACCTAATTTTAAGAGGGAACATTTGCATCCCCCGCGACCGTGCCCGGCCCGTCCGTTTAAATGCACCGCACCGTGTCGGTGTCGCGAGACACGGGGGTGAGAGGAGCGGTTTAAAGGGGAGCGGTTTCTACCGCGGAGTATATCCCCGGTATTTTCGAAGACGCAGCAAATAGGTTTATCTCATTCACCAAAGTTTGCCTAACTCTTTTATCGTTTTAAGCGGGGCTTACTTGAAGGAAGAAATGCGGTCATAGTTTACCTCTCTCTAGTGCGCGCGCTTGCACTCCGGGATCAATATTTCTTTTCGCATCGGAACGACGACATTTCATATATCCATTTTTGCGTGTTCGATAATAAAATTACGGAGCAAACGCAACGATGTGACACGTACGTATTAGGAAACATGTTTGATACAAAAAAAATTTCAACGAATATTTTGAACGTTTTAATAATTATCGAAAAAAAAAAAAAAAAAAAAAAAAACACGGAGAAACAAATTACCTTTTTTTAATTTCTCGCAAATTTCGCGACAGTGCGTAAAAATGAACGAAGGGACATGTTTGTACAACGCGGAAATTTACGAATGGAGATATCGAAAAGCTGGCCGCGTTTCAAACATTTATTCGCGTTACTATACGTAAAATCTAATGCGGGGAAACCCATTAATAGCGAGAGGAATTTTCATGTAAACTATATTTTGGCTAGCATATAATCAGCCGGAAAATATCTCGTTATTATCTCCTTTGTAGTAAAATATGAAGCGAATGCGACGATACAATATATAACGCGGAAGAATGCATTAATGCGAGAGGAATTTTCCTCTAACGTGTATTTCGGACGGCAAGTAATTAGTTACCTTCTTCCCTCCCCCTCCCTCCGTTATTAGCCTCCTTTAATTTATCTCGAATTCCTTTTATAAGAACCGGCCGCGCGCTGTAAAACGCAGGAATTTGTTCAAACAAACGCGGGGTACCCTTCAAAGTGTCGCAAAAAAATTGCGGAGATCCGAAGATTATATTCGCTTTATAATATTCCCCCGGGCGACAGAAGCAATTTTGTTCGCGGGAGACCCACCCAAACATGCCGAAGACGTTCGCGTTTCTCTCTCTTAAATGCCTCGTTCATTTCTACATATACCTCTATACAGAAACGAATATGGCTTTGCGGCTCTGTCGCGCGCGGCTTTGCTCTTAAATTTATCGCATTCTACTCGGCTGGTATTCGCTGCCGCTGATCGTTATTTAACCTTCGTGCACAGGCACGGTCGCGATCGGATTTGCACTATTTTCTTCTCACCGCGAAAAGTTCCACCGAGGCTAAGGATATCGCATGTGTGATACGACGACTCACGTACAGCGCCGGGCAATTCGCCAGACGTGAACGTGTGCAATTTGATTTTTTGGCACATGATGCGGAAATAAACGAAGGTCGTTCACTGTTCTCACGAAACGTCTTTTCTTTAATGAACTTTGCCCAGAAACACTCATTTTCAAGCAAAGTATTTTACTGCTTTTTACAGGACGTCTTGAACCCGAAAAAAATTCCTTAAGAATTTCCTGATTTCCGATTACAAATTTCAGATAAAATAAAAGTATCTTTAAATGTATCTTAGAAATAAATATATATTTACAGTGCAAAGTCCTTAATATATTTTTCAGGCATGAATCATAAGAAAAAATTAAGAATCATTCGAATTACAATAAACAAATGTGAAAAATTTTGAAAGAAACTATAAGAATTCTAAAAAAATAAATATTTTGTATTGCGTAAAATTTTCGAATTTTATCTCCAAAAGCTTCAAATGAAAAATTATGTAATACATAACCAGTATAGAATTCAATTTTATAAAATTATTAAAATAAATATTCGTATTTTTCACTAAATAAAATTGCACGAAACCGTTATCCTCAATCTAAATATTGGATTAATTGTAAAATCAGTGTGCTCTGATATTTGCAGTGAATAAGTTCTGCACTGTTATTGATAAACTTCCGATTATCATGTAATAAAGATAAAATATTAAAAAAAGCAACTTCAACAAATTCTCCGATTTTCAAAATTTAAAGCTTAAACAAATTTCCTGAAAATTCTAGATTTTATAGATTTTTCCATGTAATAATTATCCTATTTATTATATTTTATCTATACGTATATGTACACATTTCTCACGAAAATTGCACAATTTTCAGAGAAACACAGCAGCAGACAATTGAAAACAATTTTTTTTCGTAATTTTTAAAATGCTGAAGCTTTTTTCATATAGATAAAATATAATACAATAAAATACAATAAAATCATACACAATATGCGCGCGGGGATATCACGACGACACCTTGAATGGGATTCGAAAAATTCTCGTCTCCTTTTGAGAATGGAATTCGCGGAATTTGTAGCGATCCTCATAATACCGGACACCGCTCGCTTGTATGCCCGACCTTTACCCTTTTATATCATGCCCGATGTCGCCTGTTCACTCTCGCATATGCGATTCCCCGGGTTTTAGAATCGCCGGCCGAACGCCATATCCGCGCCCTGGCATATTTCGCTTGATGGAATGGAGCCCGGCTTCAGTTCGGGGGAAACGTTAAACGCGGCATTACGACGACAGGAATCTTCGCCACCCGTTGTATTTCGTGATGAGAAACGTTGTTCCTGTTCTAGGCGTGAAGCGCCCCGACACACGACTCGCTTCCTTCGGTATACAGGGCGTTTCAGAGGGACCACGTCTAATTATTACGGATTAAATTGTCCTACGCGGTAAAGCGGGGAATTTCAACGTTGACGTAATGACACGACGAAGTAAACCGCGCGGCGTGACAGGCGTCTTCTTCAAACTCGTTTCTCCCCCCTTTGAATTACGTTAACGTTCAAGCGATGAAGCTGTCTCTGAGCCGCCCTGTATCGGTGGAGCTGTCGGACACTGCACTTTCGCGAGGACTATGTCGCATTGTTGCAACACGACGACAATACGGGCGTGTGGCGCGATCGACTAAAGATATTCCGCCGTGTCCGCCGTCCCTGATACCTGAGACGTCCATTAAGAAGATTAACCCTTTATTACTATTTGCCGGATGTCCTCCCTTCCCTCCCGCCGTCCCCCCGCCCTCCCCGCGCGAGGGAATGAGCGCGCGCGAGCAAGATGTGAAGTATGAGAAAGGAGACGACGAATGCAAGGGGCGCAAAATTGCGTCCGAATGAGCGGCGGATAATGGATGCTGAGTAAACGACCTGCACTTCTCGAAAGTAAATGATTTAAAGGTGGAAACGGTGCTGGCGGTATCAAGGGATCATAAACAAACCTGAGCTCTCCGCTTTAAGAGTCAGCCGGATCGATTCTCCAATTTTACGAACTCACCTGAAACATAAAGAAATGGATATCGTTAAGCTCTATACACTGGTGCTGAACGCAGCCTTCGCGCGTACATCGGACTACATCGTACATCGCGAAAAAAATACACGTCGAGTATCTCATCTTGAAAAATTCCCCTCTCAAAACCCCCGCGAAGCTGTACGTTGTTGACGATAAAGCGTTGCGTAGAGGCTTTCCGATTTGATATTTCGCCGTTCGCTCCGAGCTTCAACTATGAATATTACTTCAACTCTCCTATTACAACAATTAATAAAACGATAACGCAATTAGTAAGACCGACGTTAGTGACGTGACAAAAACAATCGCGGGAAACAATATGAAATTCTCTCTCTCTCTCTCTCTCTTTCTCTTTCTCTCTCTCTCTCTCTCTCTCTCTCTCTCTCTCGTTTAATACTGGCGGGTCATTTTGTTTATTAGATCGTAAGCTTTCAATTTGCGAAACGGGCAGAAATTGCGTCCGCGACGTCTCGCGCGGCCGCGTTAATTCGCGCGTGGCGGCGATATGCACGATGAAATCCGGCGATATCCGTCGGACGAGCGATAACGAAATGAAACACACGCGGCGTTCGGAAGGATACGGACCGGTTGTCCTCTGCGAGATACGTTTCAGTACATATCACGGTAGCACGGTAATAAGAAATACGTACCGTTTCGCCGGTACGCGGATTGCATGTGTTTCGACGTTTCCGGCGGCGCGCGGCTAATGAAATGGTTTCGCCATGGGGCGAGCAGCGGCGCAAGCGAAACAAGATACGTCGTTGCCGCGTTGCTGTAATGGCAAGGAACGCAATGAATTAATTTCCATCATCCGGCGTGGCCGTGGCCGCCGGAGCCGGGCGAGTCGTGCGTCACGTTGCTGACGCGCGACAGCGAGGCTCGGGAGGAGCTTTCCGATTAATTACGGTAGCTCGTGTACGAATGGGAAACCAGATTGGATGGCCGTGACTGAACGCCGTTCCCCGTTCAACGACAGCGAAGGAAAAAAAATTCCAAACAGTCGGCACGCTTCCTATTATTAGTGCCCCGAAAACGTCGCGCGTTCTCTTTCGGGCTTTTCCGCCCGCGTTCTTTTTGTCAAATTCGCGCGAGATCGATCCCGCCCCGAATAAAATTACGGTGGAGGGAAATCCACCGCCGTGGTTTTTAAGTTGGAAATGATTGAAACAAACGACGCGCGAACGAACCCTTACGACGTACTACGTGATACGTTAAAAAAAAAAAAAAAATCTCTCCAAATGGCGGATTTTAATCTTCAGATGATTTATCGTTACGTCACATTTTTCGAAGGTGGCATTAATCAAGGTGGCATTATAAAATTACTATTAATCTTAAAAATTAAGAATCAAGCGCTGTTATTGGCTTACGCAAAGCTTTAGAGACATAAAAATCAAATTTTTGCGCATCGATAGCATTTTATTTTAACTTGACTCTTTAATTGTCCTTGCATTTCTTTATCGCGAGACATTTTCGAGAGTCCTTCGATCTTTTTCTCAAAAATTAAGATTCCTATCATACGGTGTACCAACGACGAATCGTCTTGTTCATTCCTCTTTACGAAAAGAAATTGACACGAAATAAAATGGCCGAATAGCGTGGCTATTAAAACTGCCATCAAGATTAAGATCGCTGATGCCAGATTCATTAGTGGTACAGCATACAACATAACATATCCTATTTCTCGCGTACAAGACGACTACAGCAATACTAACCAGATGTGCATGTTCGTGAATGCAAATGACTTAATCCATCTTCTCTTGCGCGCGTGTATGCGTGTGTCCCCGGAATCAGCCCCCGCGTCTTAACTCAATTTCAGGATAGATAATAGCCGCCCTCCCCTCCTCTCCCTCTCCCTCCGCTCCTCGACGACGTCCCATCGATATCTCGGTGAGAAGCGCGCTTTTAATGCGCGACGTACACGCGGGGTCGCCCGTAAAAAGAGAGACTATAGTCTCTTTCTTACGCGAACGTCGCACGGGGGACTCGCTCATTCGATATAACGCTCGTTTTGTCAGGGACGACGGTGTACGCGGACATCGTTTGTCAATGTCCAATCAACGTCGTGGACGAGGACAACTGCAAGGAAAGCGGACAAGAGTGCTGTAGGGAAAAAAACAGCGGAAGAGAAAAAGAGAGAGAGAAAGAGAAAGAAACGCCGAGGGAGGACAAGCTTTTTTTGGCAAACTCTTTTTAAAAGAACTCTCTCTCTCTCTCTCGCTCGCTCGCTCGCTCTCTTTCTCCTTCTCCCATTTGTTCTTCGTCGATCAGATTACACTCCTGATCTTCCGCGATGTTCCCGGGGTTATCCGTTAATCAACGTTCTTCCGCGTCAACGCGACGCTTGATCATCCGATCTGAACGTTTTTAACACGGCCCGTCTCGGATTTGGGCACCGGCGATAAGTTATTAATTATTAACGTCGAACTTCTTTTTTTCTTTCCACTGTTTTTTTTTTTTCTTCTTTTCGCAACGCCCGCTTCGCGACGGTCGATATATCGTTATATCGGTTCCGCTACGAGGTGGTTGGGCAACGACACTTTTTCCTGAGCTGAGCTTTTATTAAAAATTACGCGCGTTTAATTAAAACGCGTCGCCCTCTGCCCTCCCTGCGTCAACCCTCCCTCCCTCCGTAGCTTGTGACGATACGGCTCGAAATATCTGCTCCCAGCACAGAGCGGATCTCTCAAATGAACTGCGTGATGTATTAAGTTTTTTTTTCACAGTAGAGGATTCACAGATTTCACAAAAGAAGGATATTCTCTGTGCAAAATTTATAAGGAGAAGAAATACTATATACCGTAATATAAGAAACGAAGTATCACCATGGAGGAAAATCGATTACCGCAATAGACAAAGACTTTACACACACACACACACACACACACACACACACACATACAAGACTATAAGTGTCATATTCGCAGAGAACAATTTCTCGTTGCGGCCCAGTATCTAGATACGTCGCGAACAGTAGCTGCAAAAGACTATAAATTCCATTCACAAAGTCCCGAACAAATGCGACGAGTATTTTTCTATATATCTGTCCAATAAATATTTTCTCAGAAAAGTAGTTCCTTTTCGTACTTCCACTTAAAAAAGAAAATGAAAAGGAACTTCTGTGTCTCGAGTCTCTCTCCGCAGCAAAAGGTAAGGTAAGATTATATATATATATAATGTTGACCGAGCTAATTGATATTGACTTAATTAACATTATATATTTCACAGATAGTAAATCTAAAATTATATCGAGAAATTACGTCTTATCACGCAATAATTTATGGCCGTAGAAATATATATGTTAATTTCTCTGTTCTTTTTTCCCTTACGAGATTAAACACTAATGGATAACAAATACTAAACGATCCGAAAGAGTTATGTTTTTCAAGAGTGTTTTTATTGCACGAAAAAGTAATTTGCGGATCTTCTTCCGGGGGTAGAATTTGCGTAATAGTCGGAATTTTTTTTTTTGCGCTACACGTTATAATAACGGGGATGATTCTTCGCCGCTCGCGCGCGCGCGCGAGCGAGGAGAGTGCCGATGCATTAGGAGGGCGCGTTTAACCATCAATCGTACCACTAGCTCTCGCCGGATTTATTCCCGGGTTTCGCTCCCCGACAGGCGTGGCGTGGCACGGCGTGGCGGATCGGATTTATTATTCCGCGCATATCGATATCCCGTGCGATATTTCCAGCGTCGTTCGCGCGCACGTCCACCTTCCGAAATTCAAATTTCCCCCCTTTTGTAAAACGAGACGGACCCGCCCCAGGCCGGCAACCTGCTCCGTCAGGTCGTCAAGTCCTGGGCGTTGATTACCGGCCTTCACACATCGCCGTGAGAGCCGGTGAACCGAGGAGGAAAGACGAACGAGCTGACCGTGCAGAAAAGCCGTGTGCAGTGGTCTCCAATCTAGAAATATCTCGAAATCGCAACGGGAGATCATGCGGCAAGGAAAGACCGGCCAGTGCCCACCATCACCTATCCCTTTGACTAGCTCTAGCCACACGAAAAAAAACAAAAAAAAACAGGGGGGAGAGTAAAAAGAAACAATCCGCCCGGTGACCAATGGTGCGTGAACTCGCGCGGAAAAAAAAAATAGCATCGGTGTGATATAGCGGGCTATCATATTGAGGCTCTGCGTAAAAACCACGTATGGTGTTGATATATTTCCAAGCGAGATTTCGTCAAACTTTTCGATTTGTCTTTTCAAACATACGCAAAATCGAATACTCGAAATGTATCCTATATATAATATATATATATATATATATATATATATATATATATATATATATAAATAGCAAATGAATAACACGCGTATCTAAAGAATGTCCCGGAGACGACTTTTATTTTAAAACAATTTTTCACAAAAATCGCGAACTCTTTGAGAGTTTCTGACAGGATGTCTTTTCTGAGACAAAATAAAATTTAGTTATGTTTTTTTTTTTTTTTTTTTTTCCGTAATAAATCGCCAAGTATAAGAACATCTCGTTTATTCTTGAAATATTTTCGGCACCAAGGCTCGAGTGCCATCTGACGTCCATCCGTGGCACAATGAACGAACGAACTTAACAAAGAAACTCAATTGATTTTAATAACGAAACGAGATAAGAATGAAAGATGAGTCAGGCCGAAAACGGGGCACGCTCCGAGCTAAAGAGGCTTAATAGGCGCGAACATCTCTCCAATTACGAAGGTCAATCTCGCGTGGCTCTCGCCGACTGCAAAGTGCAGCAGGAGAATTTAACATCGTCAGGCCACCCCGCGACATTAACATGGGGAATTAGAGCCTCTCGCCGAATCTAAATTGATACGTCTGTCTCAAGCCGACGCCTCCGTCGGCTCCGTCGTTGCAGGAGCACCGCGAGAGGAGCGCCGCTAGGAAATTCCCGACTGTAAATTCCGCGCATAATTTTCCCATTGAAAATTCGGCGAACCGAGGGGGCGACGAGGGGGGGAAGGAGGGTCGGAGAGAACAGAAAGACGAAGCGAGTTTCCTCTTATCGTTAGAGACGACTCTCTCCGACGTCTCGGCGTCGGCAGCGTACCTCCGTCTTCCGGGCGCGGATATACGAATTCCGCTTCCAGCCGATTTTCTTTTTCACTACCTGCATTACGCATTGATCCCGTCGCGCCGCGGGCGGAAACGCGCGCCGAGGATCCTCCATCCCGAGATTCGGACGGGCTTGAGCCCAACGGGACGGTTAATGCGGAAAGTGGCATCCTCGCCTCGACGAAATCCCGTCGAGTGCGCGTCTCAATATCGCGGAAAAGCAGAAAGATAGGAAGATAGATAGATAGATAGAGAGAGGAGGGGGGGAGGGGGAGGGAAAGGACAAAGGGAGAAAGCCACAAAAGGCCGACCGAGACGAGAGCGACGCGATCTAGGTATACTTTTACATACGCGAGAGAGAATTTGAATCTTGCGACAGCAAGAGGCGAAGACAATCCTCGATATGGAACAGCGACGAGCAATAGAAAAAAAAAAAGAAGCGAGAGGGAGAGAATATATAAAAGAGAGGAATGTCATATATGTCGAAACGCGATTCAACGCGACGTTGCTATCCGTCGCGAATAAATCCTTTGTGCGAACATTTTTTCTTCGTTAATACAAAAAAAAAAAAGAAGATTCTCCCCCGGTAGTAAATTTTAATTAAGATAAAATCACATTACTCGGGCTCGCGACAAATATTAATGTAACAAATTGTTATTTATCCCGAATAAACCGCGCACAATTAAATAGCGGATAAAGATAATTTACTGTTATAATCATTTCACTCCTCTTTTACACAATCCTTTTAATTTTGCACAATTTTTATTTTAATTGTATATTCTTTACGTACTTATTTCGATATCCATACCGCTGCAAATATTTATCTGGTTTTCAAAAGTAGTTTAGAGTAGTTTAAATAATTGTCAAAAGTAAAGTGTTTATCAATTTCGTCAAAAAATAACACAGGACCTGCTCGCCGCTACGCGATAAAATACATATAATTGGTATAAAGCAATTAATCTCGTTATTAAATATCTTTTGTTAATCAGAAAACAAGCATGCGTTTAGCCGTTTATTAAATGTAGTTAATGTGCAAACTAGAGAAACAGATGGTAACATACATTGAATCTTGCACGAGTGTTACATCGACAGTTACAAACAGATAGCAGTTTTACAGCGAAACGTAAAGGAAAACGTGGCATAAAAAATGTAGCTTCAAATGTTCAAGTCGATTTCGTTCGTAACTATTGAATCGAACGTCAAGCGTCGAAAATTTCGATTTTACGAAATGCCGTCATAAAATGAACGTCTCCTTACGCGACTATCAAATGTCGCTTATGTTGAAATTTTCTCCTTGACAAAAGTACGTTGTACTTTTTGCAAAATTTACAATATATTTTACTTTCTTCGAAGTTTTTAAAAAAATATAATAAATTTATTACGCATTCGATCTTTCTTTGTAAGTCTCAGAAAAATTGAAAAATTTGCGTAAAGTATTATTTAAAAATCAGATACTTCATAAATATAATTCAAAAAATGTAAATTCCACATTTCAAGGAGAAGATATATTAGTAAGAAAAATACAGAGAAGATTGAAGTTGAAAAAGTCGTTTTTTTTTTTTATTTTTCACCTTTTAATCTGGCATGTTTAATTAAGATGAGATTGTAAAATATTGCTTTCACTTTCTAAGAAACGCAAAAAAAATTATTAAATATTTTCTTGAATTGCATATACCTTGTTTTTTCAAAAATTACATAAAAATCGTTCATGATGCGAGACATCTCGTACGCAAAAACCCGATACGAATCGCGTCGCATATTCGATTTCAGTCGACATGAAAACGAGGCGAACGAGGGTGCAAGACTCCATGGAGCTCATAGAATTTTTGCAGGGGTAGGTTCAATCTATGTGTTTACAAGAAGAAAGGAGGGAAACGCAAATTAAATTAAACGCAGCGAGGTGGATTAAACGGCGATGGGACTATCGCGAAATCGGCTAACTATCGTCGCTGTTTGAAATTAACGCCGCGACATGCTGCTAAACGACTATTGCTCTAAAGGCGCAGCTTTTCGCGAGACGGAGTCTCTGCGAGATTGGAGTCTAACGCCAATGAGACCCGATAACAGTAATGATAACAACGACGACGACGAGGTTAATAATAATAAAGAAAGGTTACGCCGAGTGGAGATGCTTAAAGCCGATAGCACCAGGTAAAACGGAAAATATTGCGGGCGCTAGGGTGCGGCTCGCCCGGGGATGAAATATGACGTAATGTTTTCCGGGAGGCCGATAACACTCAATTCTTCCCTATCTCTCGTCTAGCGAGCGTTTAGGGGCGCGAGGGAAAAAAATCATGGTGGTGATAATAGATACATTATAGATGCAAAAAATCGTACACGACGTCCGCTTTTTCGTACACTTTAACTACTAAAATGGATCTTTCAGTGTCCATAAATAAATTTCAAAAATCCCCTTTATAATCACATTGAAATATTCTTTATTTATAATAAGAAGAGATTTAATTTTAACTTTTTCTAGGAGAAATAAAGAAAATATTATATAAAGAGAAGTTTGTTAAAACAAGGGTCAAGGATGCGAATTCTTCTGTTTATATTCACATATTGATCTGCGTCCCACTTTCCGCCGTGTTTCTCGCAGTGGAAATTATTGCAAAACGCACCGGCGATAATATTCCCGGCGAGATCGCGAAACAAATAGATTTAATCCGATCCGATGCGTCACGTAATTAACGTAAGTAAGCCGGACTCGGAGCGAGCGGATTAGTTCGTCGTAAGAAGTTAGTAGGCGGTTGTTTGCGAAATACGCGGGCGGGATACGTCTTGCCGCTATTTCTCGACCGGCGTACATTATGCAGTAGGAGGATGTTATACGAACCCTATTAAAATTTCAGCTCACACCGGGAGCCTGCTTGGCTTACTAGTTATGACGCGCGCCCCGCGTTCCCGAGTTTCATATACAGCCACGTCGAAATGATACATTATTACGTTTCGGGTATGTCTCGCATGCGACTACGTGGACTACGGCGGTAAAATGATAAAAAGCACGTAACGATTATCCAAAGAGGAAAATTAATGGCACGGCTATTATCCCGCCGAGTAGCCTTTATTCCCCGAGACTATTCACAACCTCCGCCTCCGCCCCTCGCGCACATCGCGCGTGTCTCGAAGGCACGCGTGGAGGAGATTTCCCGCGAGCGAGGATGACTTGCGTTGTCAATTCGTATGAAAATATCCGGAATGCCGATTGAAATCGATCACGGCCAAGCTGAAGCTGCGCACAATCGCCGAATCACCCGGATTTACGCGGAAACACGGTTACGCCGCACTTTGCGGCACATACAAATGACACGTGGGATGACTTGCGCGTGAATCATCGCGCGTTTCGAATGATACCGAGATATTGTTTGAAAAGCGAGCGAAACGCTTTTAGCAAAAGACGAGCGACAGGACGTCGCGACTCGGGAATAACGTCTTGCAACAAGTCGCAGCGCGTAGGAATCGCGCAAGGAATTGGCGTATTAGTTTCCTCTCTCGTTCTTGTTAGAAAATGTAGAAAGTCCCACTGTTTTTCGAAATCATTATTCTGTAAAAGCTTTAGCCGTGCTCGGAAAGCACGATCCTGCCTTGAGAGTTGCATAGGGAGCCAATTTTGAGTCGACTAATCCGAAAATAATGATCGTTGATTCTCCGTTTTTGCGAATCTACTAAACCGAGGAGTCGCGAGGTAAAGGAGATTCATAATAATAATTCATTTGCCAGCCAAGTCCGCGTCTTTCTACAAATTAGTAATAACGCAGGTGAGCGACAAATATATAGCTTTATTATACACCGTCGTGTGATAACGCGGAGGTGTGACAAAGCGCTAGGAACAAAGCATTATTGTACGACACGAGCGGCGAACAAAAGCAATTCGTTGCGAGTTTTAATTGTCGTCGGGAACCATTACTACATCGATATCATTTTTAGCGCTGCTGAAAATCCCGTCAGCTTCTTCTGATAAATTTCAATTTCAGAGCGACGCTCCCCGTCGAAATAAAATCACGTGTCACGTATCGCGAAGAGACCGATAATTTTAGGTATCTTATTTATAACGTGCCTCAGATCGTAATTAGATGAATCTGTAAAATGCATTGATTTAATCCGCGGGGGATTTAATAATCCACTTTTGCGATAAACTAAAATACATGTTCGGGTGGAAAATGACGAATTGCAAAAACGCGATATTTCGAAAGCGCGCGCGTTTTTTTAAGTAACACATTCCCAGATTAAAATCTATTTATTTTAATTTTCGCGTGTGTAAATCTGAGAGATTGTTCGATGAAGTATTAAATACCAATATTGATGCGCGATGATGCTGTGAACCCCGCCACGTTGCTGAAACACCCCGTAATCTCTCGTTATTTATTCATCTCGCGCCTCGTTGCAAAATATTTAACGTGAAATGCTTAACACGCGCGCGCGCGCGCGCAAGAAAGAAAAATCTCGCGAATGCGATAACCGCATCGGGGAGACGGGGGGAAGGCGATACCGAGATTTTTCTCTCGCTCACGCACCGATGCGCGATGCTGCATTCTCCAACACGCCATTTTAAACTTTTATGCGTATCTCGCACAGTTTTTCCCTCGCGCACCGACAAGAAACTCAACAAATCATCCGTCAGAGCAAATATTAAGCGGCATTAACAAAACACACACGTATTTTGCACGCCGTATATATTATCGTTATTATTATTATTGTTATTATTATTATTATTATAGGATTATTATAGGATTAGAACATATTACGCTATAATCCAAAAGTGTATATACTATTCTGACAGGATTTCGTTGTGCGCGTGCGTCGTGTACGTCGTGTATCGATAAGGCAAACGCCAAAACGCATTGTTAATTTCCCTCCGAAGTTTGTTTGGCGCGGAACGGCTGTCCATTTGTTCGGGTTCGGACCGGACCTTTTTCTCACAATTCGACCACGCATCCTCTCGGTCATGGCATGTCATGCCACGCCACGCCGCGCCGCGCCGCGCCGCGCCGCACCGCGTCGCGTCGCGTCGCGTCGCGTTGTTTCGCGTCATGCCGCGTTGCGTCACGCCACCACGCTGCCGCCACGCCACGCTGCAGCCACATCACGCCACGCCACGCCACGCCATGCCGATGTCGTGCCGATCTACTCTCTTCTCGCGTTCTCGTCCCCGCCCATCCTCACGGCACCTCCGTTCGCAGCAGTGGAAGTGTATTGATCGGCGGATGGCAGAGCGGGCAAGCGGACCGGTTTTCCCTCACACAGCCTCCCCCTCAGTCTCCCCCACAGTCTTTCTCGCCCTCCCGCGCGCCCTCCCCCCACCGAGGCTCGTTTCCCATCTCCGCTCGCCCTCCTCCCGGCTTCCTTTCCGTCCTCCTCCTCCCTCCCTCGGTCTATCTTCTTCTCTTCTGAAACACACTTTCCGCGTCTTCCCGCTGCCGCATGTCTCTGTCCCTTTCCCTCCCCCCCCCGCTCTTTCTCTCCTTCTTGCCCTTTACGACGACGTTGCTCTCGTCCCTCGATTCCTCGATGGAGACGCACACCCGTCTCCTCTCGTCGCGACGCTCGTCGCCGCGTTCACGTTGACTACCACCCTAGTTGTCGTAGTCGTAGTAGCTCCTCACGCCACTCGCTTACACCACGCACCGAGGCGAGAGAAAATATTTATGCCGATGTATCGTTTCGCGGCTCCTATCATCCCGCGGAATCCCCGCTCGCGATCAGTATTCCCGCTGCCAGCGGTAACTGTCAATCGTATATGCTATCAGTATGAATGTTTCATGCCGATGATCTGCATCAGGATCTTCGCGTGATCGGTCATAAATGTCCGATAGACCGTGATTAATGTTAAAGACACTGGCGACGGTCGCGAGATTTGAAATTAATGAATCCTTAATGTAACCTCCCCCCCCAGTTTAATGTAGCGGAGGGGAGGGGGGGTATTAGGGGTCGGGCGTATTTCCCACACGGAAGACGTCATCGCGATATCGAGCGTGTACGCATACTCGCGCGTTTACCGTAGGTATCCAGCAAATACCGTAGACATATTCCCCCATGTGTTGCCACCTAAATCATCGAAGATACAACAGCGATTATTGATCGCGACATTAGCCGGCCATGGTCATCTAAGACATCGCCGGTGACCATATGGACGTTACGACACGAGGCTCGTTAGGGCGTGGATGGCGTGGAAGGGATGTACGGTGACATCCCTTCTATGAATTTTGAGAGAAATTAATGTTTCGCTCGAGTGAAGTTTAACGCAAACGAAGGAGATTTACAAAATCCTATAATTCGCGAACAGACTCGGAGGATTTTTCTCGTCGGAGAGCTGATGTTTGTCGGACACCGACAGATGATATACACCAAGACGTTTTCCCGAGCGAGAACGATATCCTTCTTTGTGGTATAACCACCGAGAACCAACTTTTGATCATCTTTTTCAGCCGAGATAGGCATTATCGGGGCATAGCGAAAATGCTTGCATTTTAATGCGAGGGAGCGTAATAACAGCAGCGGACAGGCAATATCGAGCTTTCGATAATCCTCAGCCTCGGGAAAGCATTCCGTGAAATTCCAAGAATGTCGTTGTTTTCCGATCGTCGCTGTCATCGGCGACAGGCGAGGGGCGGGTTGTACTTCAGTGCCTCGCGCTGATTTAACCCTCCACGTGCCGCGGTACGCACCCCCGTGGATTATTAACTTTCGACGAACGCAAATATTTGCGCTTATCAACGACTTTGTAGCCAGATAGCGGGGAAACAATGTTAAGTCGCTTTAAATGGGACGTATCAATAAAACTCGTTCTCGTTGTATATTAACTTTGAGTTTACGTAAATCCGTTTAACGCCAGTTATGGGCTTAAAATATCGATCTGTTGCGCTTTTCAATTTTTTTGCTAATTGACAAAAAAGCCAGTTAAACGTTAATGGTTATTTTTTTTTTCCAACGGCTGACAGCGGTGGAATATTCCTCGCGCGTCGTCGTTTTATTAGCGGTATTAATATTCCCGTCCGTCTAAATCTTATTAGAAATTTAAGTAAATCAGGACACACTCTTCATATCTCGGCGTGTATTTTAGATGTTAAACTCGGTTCGGACTTTCAAATAGAAGTCCGATATCCCTTAAATCGCCTTACCGCGGCTCCGAGGAGTTCAACGAAGTAGCAAAGCCGTGAAGTTAACGGCTTCAATTATAACTTGAAAATGCTAAACATCTTCGTGATATTAAAACAGCGAGGTAAACTATAATCCATGGCTAATTATCACGGGCATCAGCCGGGCTTATTATATAACCGCACGCATCGCGAAATTAACGTAATTCAGTCTCGTGCTTAACACAAACGATAATAATTAGCCAACTATATGTCGCGTAATATCATAGTTTACATAATTTTGTCGAATTGGCGTTACTCAATCGGAATACACCGGCGCACGAAAACAATGGAGCGTTATTCAGAGAAGCGTAACAAACCACGGCGATATGCAAACAATTTGCAAATTGGCAAGCTCAATTGGTCTCTGGATATCATTTTGTTATAGTCGCGATAACAGAAATAACAGAAATAACCGCAGGTAAACGGAATCTAGCGCAACGCGCTCTAGCGAGCGATGTAGCATTACCGCGTAACGAATGTCGGAAATTTTCCGCGGAAACGCTATTGACAAATTCGCAGAACGGTCGTGCGAGCGGACCAGGCATCGCGTTAAAGAACGCCGAACACATCCCTCTCCCCCACCCCCCCCCCCTCTCCGCACGAAAAATAATGAATATACCAAGGGGGGGAAATTTTAAATGAGAGGAATTCAAAATACGAAATACGCGATTTACGATTGTTGACATTTCGCGTACATTAAATATGCGGCCCATTGATATTTGCAGTTTCGCCTAGTCTCCAATTGATCCATATTTATTACAGCGTTTCGGCATGCCGTCCGCGTATATTTCCCCTCCCTCCCCGCCTCCCTCTCCTCCTCCTCCTCCTCCGTCGCCGTGCGGACGGACGAGTTTGAAAAATTCACAGGATTTGCAGCGTCCGTGTGTACGTGTGCGCGCGTCAAGTAATGATATATACGATGGCAATAATTTCCGAATAACTTGCGCAATGGTGCGGCGCGGCGCGGCGCGGCGCGGCGTGACGGGTGTACGCGCGGCGATAAAAATGACAAAACGCCGCCGTTTTTAAGGGCACGCTCAAGTTTTACATTTTATTACGCGGTTACACGCCGCTTACACGCAGGATTCGTGGGGGGAGAGGGGAATGGGGAAGAGGAAGGGAGGAGGCGTTGCGTGTCCGCGTGCGTACCGCGCCGCGCCGCGTGTACGCACGCCAGATTACGAACGAGATGTTTATTTGCTAAAATGTATCGCGCCTTTCATCGGAAAGGAAATATTTTCCGCGCCGCGCTCGTTTCCGCGCGAGAACCGCGCGCGGCCGCGCCGATCCGCCGCGCGCGGCGGTATTTACGCGCGAATCGGCCCGGCGCGGCATTTGCCCGATGTCCTTCACGAAATGCATGCGTGAAGCGCGGCCGATCGTATATTTTATTTTCTTTTGTTCCTCCGTTCTTTTTATTTACCTCTTTTTTTTGGGGGGAGGGGTGCAGGGGGGCAGGGAGGGGGGAGGGGGCGAATGGCCTCGGTCTCTCGCTCGACAAAGCTAAATTTCGGTGCAATAGCGTGCGGTGGATCCCGAGCCAGCAGTGATGGCTTTACCTTTTTCGCGCGCGTGACATTCGGATAACAACGTCACGCTCGTCCGTTTCGTTTCGTGGAACAAATCCGCGCTGCGAGAGAGACGGATTATTTATTTTTCATATATAATTGACGGTTTCAGCGTCGCGCGACTCTCAAGGAAATTAAAAAGCTCGCGATAAACGCGCGTATATAAACGATCGAGATCACGGATAATGATCTCCCGGCCGGTGTTTCGATTCTCCTCGATAATTCACAGGCGGAACTATTTCCGACTCGAGTTCCCGCTCGAGTGCGGTAAATTCTCTAAAAAGCGCTACGATTGTACGAAAATTCTTCGAATCGAGAAACAAATATCTCGTGAACAATTTGAGTTTTTCGAAAGGTTAAATATTCTCCCGAGCTAATAATATTTTTCATATATGGCATTATGTAATCCAGCAAAATATTAAAATAATTACGCAACGTTTCCCAACAATATAATTAATAATAATTAGTAATCATTGATAATAATTAATAATAACAATCGATAATTGTTAATTATTAATTGTTAATCAACAGTTATCACTGTTACGTTCGTCGAAGGGAAGAATATCCTGGTAATTCGTTCGCCACCCCCCCCCCCCCGGTATAATTAGATTAAGTTGAAGCTTAGGAATTCTTTCTTATCAGAAAAAAATCTGTACGAAATTACAGCCGTTGAATTCTAAAGGTTACTACTGAAACCTCCTTCACGCGATAACTATCGCGTTTCGATAACTAGAACGGCACAGTGATAAGGCTGAAACGCTCGATCGCGGCGCGATCCGCCTTAGCTCTTTTATCACGAGTTTCCTCAGTTATCGCGAAGTTATCGCAAAGTTTCTTCTCGTTGATGAAACGTGACGTTGATAAAACATTTCCCTTTTCCTTCCGTATTAAGCTTTATCTCGTAAAGACGGTCTTTACGGTCTTTCAGCTCAGCCCAATCGATTACGCGTACCTTAATTTTGCGCCTTAATACGTTATTTAGTCAATCAAACTTTTTAATCCGGGGGAATCGATCGGAATTAAAGGTATATTTAATATTTTTGTTACATATAAAATCCAATATAGCGGAAATGGGATACCTTGTAAAAATACATCCTCCTACATATCAACGTAACCATTTTCATATAAATTGCTATCTCGATGTGTGTACTCGTGATTTTCTTTAGAAAATTATTCGCCCGAGCTATCCTCGTCGATACAATTTCGATGTCAGCTATGTTTATCCTCCCTCGGGATAGCCCGAGACGGGCATTATTCTTTCCTTAAAAACACATATAAGAGGTATCACATAAGGAAACTTCAGATACACTGCGTATTTCATCCACACCGTGGATTTCAGTTTCGAAACGTCAAGTACACCGGCAGACATTTAATTTTGCATCTTCTACTTTATGCTAATTGTAGAGACTGATTAAAGTGATTTAAACATGAATATCAATTTTTTTATCAACGATTCCCTTTAATTTCTCAAAAAAAATAAAATATATTAATAATTGAAACAATTATTATTTTTTAGAATAATAAATCATTTTTGCAATCATATTTCGATCAAATATATGCAATTGAAAAAGTTGTAAATATTTCACTAGAAACTAAAATAGCCTGTCATAAAGGAAAAGCGTCACTTTAACGTTACATGTAAATTGATTTCCAGAAACGACGTTAACTCCATGAAGACGGTTAAAATGCAAACTTCCGAAATCCGACATTTTACGTGTAATGACTCAATAAGTCACTTAGCGCAAACACGGGAGAGATATCGAAACTCCAATAAATGATTATTATTTCCGCCCTGATCCCGCCGTGACTGCAAATACGGTAAACGAGTTTGGCTGGGAAGTGAGTCTGGGAAGAAAGGAGGAGGGGGGGGGGGAAGGTTCGATTCGACTTTACTTATCGGAAGAATTTATTCTCGTCGCAAACTCGACTGTGATATTAATATCAAAGCCAAGGCAATCGACCGCTCCCGGTGGCCCTTGAACCAGCCTTTAACCCTCCAATACTCGCACGCAAGACAATAGTTATCCGCTCTTACCTGTAATAGCGCAAAGTGATTGATGTAGTTACGCTGTAGTTATAGCCGATAAAGTTATATTCCATTATGCACTTTGCGGAAGCGCCATTAAATTTCGTGGAATTTATAGACATTGCTGACAAATTGCACCTGTTCGCTTCGGCCGCCTTCATTCGTTCTCCCATAATCTTTTTCTATCTGTCATCTTTGTAATTCTCCCAAAACATTTGCCGCGGAGGAGCATTTTCTTTACCGAGGCGCACCGAAAGAGAAAACGGACTTTGTTATTTATTAATACAGCCTTTAATGGACTCTTTTCATCCCCGCGATACTCCGACAATTGTGAGGAATTAAACGCGCCGATGGTGGGATTTTAACGTTCGCTCCTGCTAATCCCGCGATTTCGTTCTTCGCGAGTAAGCGGCCTGTCGGCCGCCGCTGTTGGCCCAGGTGGCAACTAAAGTTTCACTTTAATCCAGAATTCCCGCAGTATTTCTCGATTCCCCGTGGACTCGTAGTACTGTCGGTCGTCTCGCGGCGGTGGTGCAGAGAATTTGTACTCGTGGAGGGCGGCAAGGAAAGGAGGCATCGGTGTAACGACGGCGGGAACAAAGAAGTAGGAAGAGGCAAAGAAGGGTAAAAGAAGAGTGGCAAGAGAGAAGGTGAGCGAGGGGGGAGCGAGCAGAGGTACGAAGAGCGATAGGCAGAGTGCAGCGAGCTCATGGGGAGGGGTGGTGCGCGAGATAGGGCGGAAGGGAAGATGGAGCGGAGAACGAGAGAGAGAGAGAGAGAGAGAGAGAGAGAGAGAGAGAGAGAAAGAGAGAGAAGGTGAGTTTAAACGGTCAAGTGGGAAAGCAATCGGGCGAAGTCGATAAAAGCGCAGCCGAGCTTGTAAAAGCCTCCTAATTAATCGTCGCTAATGGGGCTCGCCGGCTGACTGAAACTCGTAGCGCGGCCGGCGCCGTTACGTTATGACGTATCGA